>NC_079212.1:140468280-140600852 GCF_029633865.1 Lampris incognitus | reverse complement strand
ACCTGATAGACTCTAATGGCTCATTCTCCGGCGGACTTCTGGGCTTGCGGGGGATTTTTTTCGGTATTCTATGCAAATTAGGTACGTTTTTTTTCTTCCATTTTAGCGTTTCACATTTACAGACAACCTCGTTCCCCGGAGTCCAAATTAACAACAGGAGCATACGTTAACCTTTTTAGACGTTACTTTTTTTTTTCTTTCTCCGTCGCCTCTTTCAGATTTTGGGAGGGACGGACTGTTTTTTCACCTTCACAATAATTGCACATCGTAATGGGAATTTCCGGGTGAATTGGAATATTTGCCTCATGCCGGATTTTAAAAAAAAAATCTGGAGATTGGGCGCCCGGGTAGCGTGGCGGTCTCTTCCGTTGCCTACCAACGCGGAGATCGCCGGTTCTCGAATCCACATGTTGCCTCCGGCTTGGTCGGGCTCCCCTACAGGCACAATTGGCCGTGTCTGCGGTGTGGGGAGCCGGATGTGGGTGTGTGTGTCCTGGTCGCTGCACTAGCGCCTCCTCTGGTCGGTCGGGACGACCGTTCGGGGGGGGGGGGGTAGCGTGATCCTCCCATGCGCTACGTCCCCCTGGTGAAACTCCTCACTGTCAGGTGAAAAGAAGCAGCTGGTGACTCCACATGTATGGGAGGAGACATGTGGTAGTCTGCAGCCCTCCCAGGATCGGCAGAGGGGGGTGGAGCAGCGACCGGGAAGGCTCGGAAGAGTG
The DNA here is from genome assembly GCF_029633865.1 of Lampris incognitus. Classification (NCBI taxonomy): domain Eukaryota; kingdom Metazoa; phylum Chordata; class Actinopteri; order Lampriformes; family Lampridae; genus Lampris; species Lampris incognitus. Next base: position 140,600,130 of record NC_079212.1, on the reverse strand, counting down.
TGGGTAATTGGCCGAGTACAATTGGGGAGAAAAAAAGGGGGAAAAAAAATCCAAAAAACGTGGAGGCGAAGGAGAGCTTTGCAGTCTTGATGGGTCTCCAGTTTGGAAAGAGCCCGGCCAGTTTTAAAACAAGTGTTCAAGGTCTCATTTTAGTCGTCTTCTCTCGGTTTGTTCCCCGTTTCCCGGGGGGTCGCCACAGCAGATTTGATAGTTTCCACCAGTATGCTGTGAGGGCACAGCATCGATGGCGGTTGTTGTTAACCCGGTCCCTTGACCGATCCGATATGGTCTTGTCAATCCGCATAATGACTCGGCAAAATTTTACGTCGGATGCCCTTCCTGACACAACCACTAACCCGCTCCCGTTTGCCAGATCTGGGCCAGAACCCGAGCCATAGCAATACTGCATGTGCCACATATTTGCCAAAGGTGGCCCATATCTGTTTCGTGATATTTGGGCCATATTCACCATTTAGCACACGGGCCACTTCAGGGTCACATCCAGATTACATGTTGCCGAGAGCGCCACATCTTTGCCAAAAAAGGCCCACATGTGATTTGGCATATTTGGGCCATGTTTGCTGTTATACATGTGGGCCACTTCAGGCTCACATCCATTTTGTCAGGGCCAGAAATAAATCCATATCCAGAAGCACCAGCTGAGGTCGACACGTGAGCTTATGGGAAACGTCTAGTCAAACAGTACGTTTTCGAGCCCTTCCTTCCCATGAAAACTGCACTTCGGGAGTTAAAGTTCAAAATAACGACAGAGGCGGACCGTGTGCCATCCAGGATCTCCTCATCTTAGGTGCTGAAAATGTGTCTAAAAACAACAACAACACAATACTGAACATGGTAGACTAAATTGTACTACATTAGGAAAAGATCAGAACAGTTTCACATCGGCCGCTCTGGTGGCCGAGCGGACTAGACCGCCGTTCCTGCAGTCCGCTCGTCACGTGGCTGGGAGGTTTTACTCGCCGTAACCGGTCACGGGCCAGAGCGTCCACGGGGTAAGGCGTTCATTAGGCCACCCTTACCCGAGAGGACAGTGGGTGTAGATCGGTGTAGTGTTCGGGGACTCGTCGTTCTCCAGCGACCCCTTCTGGCCCATCCGGGAGCCTGCAGCCAAGCAACTGAAAGCATTCTCCCTACGCCTCCTTCGCGGCCTGAAGGCGACGCAATCCATGCGAGGCTTCATCGTGTAAAATAGCGAGAGCGGCCGACACGAGTTTGAAGGAAGCTGGTGTTACGACTATCTCCTTCCTGTGGAAACGTGAGCCGGGGGAGTTATTCGACAAGCCTTCCGGCCATATGCCATTGGGTTAATCGGGTGGGATAAGGGGGAAAACTAGACATAAATTTATAAAAAAAAAGAACAGTTTCACGTCATGAAACTATAGACCCCGCGTAGATCCACATCTGCCTTACGACAAGCGCTACGTACTGGCATAACTCACTGAATTATTAGCGTGTGAGCCACAAATGCTGCACGCGGAAATGTGGAAAGGCCGAGTGTCAAAAACAAGAAAACGAAAAAAGGAAAAAAACAAACTTCAAATGGAAGCGAATCAGTAAACTGGCTTCACATGCTGTCTGAACACACATGAGCACACAGAGAGATGTGAGGTGCGTCCATGCAGCACGCTGTTGGTCTCTCATTTCTAGTGGCAGTGACATAAGGATGCTCTCCTATAGGGATGCAGAGAGAGCATCATGCAGGAGGCAGGGGATTTGGGGGGGGGGGGGGGGCGGGCGTCAGGGAAAACATATTGGGACTCAAATGGAGGGCGAAGCCACGGTTGGCCTGTCTCATCTGTCAACTTGCACATATTCAGCAGACCGAAAGTCAGACGGGAGGACATTTTGTGAAAACGTCCACCGATAACTACAGTCTGTTATGTGAAGTTTCCTCCCAAAGCGAGGTCGGAAATATCTGAAGGGAGCATTATTTGAAAACTAGTTTCGGCTGGACATTATGTTTTACTTTAACAATCATTTTTTTCTGACTTCTTTCTTTCTTTCTATTTTTTTTAAACCTGTGGTACTGACAGGCTTGGCATACAACACAGGGTATTTGCATGCCAATGTGTCCTACACAGATAACCTGCAAGGGGACTTCAGGTTCTCTACCTGCAAAGGCAATTTTCATTAATTATCAAGAAGTTGTATGGATGATGTGTGGTACAGCACAGGGTTTTTGTTGTGTACATTCATAGCCGTGCCAGGCGGCACAGTGGCGTGGTGGTTAGCGCGGTCGCCTCACAATAAGAAGGTCCTGGGTTCAAGCCCCGGGGTAGCCCAACCTTGGGGAGGTCGTCCCGGGGTCGTCCTCTGCGTGGAGTTGGTATGTTCTCCCCGTGTCTGTGTGGGTTTCCTCCGGGTGCTCCGGTTTCCTCCCACAGTCCAAAGACATGTAGGCCAGGTGAATCGGACATACTAAGTTGCCCCTAGGTATGAATGTGTGTGTGTGTGTGGGCCCTGTGTGATGGCCTGGCGGCCTGTCCAGGGTGTCTCCCCACCTGCCGCCCAATGACTGTTGGGATAGGCTCCAGCATCCCCGCGACCCTGAGAGCAGGATAAGCAGTTCGGATAAAGGATGGATGGATGGATGGATGGATGGATGGATGGATGGATGGATGGACTTCCATAGCCACCGCCGGTCCCTCTCTTCCGCATGTTCGATCAGCTAAATAACCAATCAGCATCGCTTCTCCAAGACGGGTCAATCACCACAAGTGAAACAAGGAAACTCAGGAACGAAAACTGACACAGACACAGAAACAGACGCTGACATGTGTTCGACAACACACGAGTAAATCCATCTTATCGATATCATTGAGGTTAGCAGTTATAGCGATAAAGGAGAAGAAAAAAAAAGGGGGGGGGCACTAAGAAGAAGGGTGAAGGATGCAATCCAGAGACGGGTCCAGGAAGTGTGCGAGTCAGACGCTAGCGGTGTGTATGTGCATGCGAAGGGTCCACCTGTGAGTGCACGGGATTAATCCTAATAATTTCTGGTGTCGGAGATCCGCGACCTATCGTAGTGCCTCCGAGCAGCAGACAGGCTCTGCAGCCACCCACGAGCCCAGCAGTCATGCAGAGACCTCACGACCAGGAGAACAGCTGCAGCCCAAAGCACCACAACCCCAGAGGAACACTGAGCCAACAGGGGGGGGGGGGCAGGGGCCCGCAGAGCAACAGCCTCGCACACCCTCCAGGAGCATAAGCCAGTTCTCACAAGCACATGGAGTTGAAATGCAGGATGTGGGGGTGTGAGTCCTCCAGGCTCATCAGGCCCAGCCGATCCTGACCCGGTAGTGGGTGTTGTTTGGAGTATGGTTTGTGTGACTGTGTGTATACTAGGCTAGTGTGAATGGGATTAAAATTTCAGGACACCGTCGAGGTGCAAGCAGGGGTAGGAATATTGCGAGCAAGATCTCACCCACCATCCTAGCTTCCACCCAGTGGCTAGCACCTCACCAGTCCTGCAAACCCTAGGCCAGGGATAGGCAACGTGGTCTAGAAAGGTCCGGTGTGGGTGCAGGTCTTTGTTCCAACCAAGGAGTTACACACCTGAGTCTACAAATCGAGGTCCTTATCAAAGACTATTGGTTGACTAATAGACTCAGGTGTGTATACTGCTTGGTTGGAACCAAGACCTGCACCCACACCGGACCTTTCTGGACCATGTTGCCTATGCCTGTCCTAGGCCTATCATTTGGTGTGTGTGCTCCGTATGCGTTCCAGAACCGGGGGAGAAGGGCAAGGCATGGCGAGACCAATGCAGGAGTGAGGCCAGCCGGGCAGCAGCCGAGCAGACTGGCCTCGTCTCCAGTGCCGGAGGGCAACCCAGTACTCGGCATCCCGCCGAGCACCTCCAGTATGGTGGGCTGTCCTGCGCCCGTGTCGGGAGGGGGAACTGGGGGGGGAATAGCGTGATCCTCCCACGTGCTACGTCCCCCCGGTGAAACTCCTCACTGTCAGGTGAAAAGAAGCAGCTGGCGACTCCACATGTATCAGAGGAGGCATGTGGTAGTCTGCAGCCCTCCCAGGATCGGCAGAGGGGGTGGAGCAGTGACCAGGGTGGCTCGGAAGAGTGGGGTAATTGGCCGGATACAATTGGGGAGAAAAATCAATGTGATGAACCTCAAGTTGGATTCTTAAGCTTGGTAGTGTTGCATATGTAAGTATACATATATAGTACACATACATACATAGTATACAAGTATACACATACATATATGTTGCGATATAGAAATTAAATCATGTAACATTCCACACTGTGATATTCCCACATCGCCACATCACTGAGAGTCTCTGTTGCTGTGTGATGTTGCACAATGGCCAGATCTGAACCCTATCAGCAGGTCGTGTAATGACCCATGCACAGGGACGCCTGACATTATACCAGCCTGAGGTTGGAGCAAGTAACACCCCTACACCACCACCGCCCACTCTATGTAAACCCCCCCCCCACCCCAACCCAGCGCCCTCCCTCCCTCCCTCCCAACCCTGGGGGGGGGGGGGTGAGGACATGGCTGCTGCAGTAGCATTCGGAGTGACATTTGGAGAGCAGGTGGACAACAAGATGACGGGTGGAGATAGCGAGCGCGGGGGGATTGAGATGGAGATGCAGAGCTGTTTGAGATGCACCGTGGGGGGATGACAGGGGTCAGCCCGCCCCATCTCCCGGTGGCAGCTCCGGAGATTAGAAAACCGTCAGATGTCCTTTGCCGTGCACATCTGAATGGCAGCTGCAGGGATGCACTGTGAGCAGTCGCATGTGGCCACAGGTTATGTGTGTGTGTGTGTGTGTGCAGGGAAGAGATGTGTGTGTGTGTGTGTGTGTGTGTGTGTTGAGGGTGGTGTTCTAGGGTGATATGCGCTCAGTGAGAATGTCATTAAGTTTTCGAAAGCAGCGTACTCTCAAGTTGGCTCACAAACTAGGTCTTTTCATCATGCTCAGCCGTGCCTTGTGTGGGCTAAAAGCGTAGGCTACGTGACGTCCTCACGCATTCCCGAGGGCCACCACCTGCATGCTTACTCCACCCGGGGGGGATTTTTTTAAAAAAGATTTCTCCGTGGCGGACAACACATCTTACGCCACAGATGAGTCACACACACACCAAGTCGGAGTAGTCGGTGAGTACCATGTTGACAGAGACGAAGACAGAAGTGGCTACCTGTTCTTGGACAGACGAGCGACGCAAGTCATAAACAAGCGTCTGAGTTACTGTTCAGACCACCTGACACGACCACGGCGGGATTCGTTAACTGCGATAACACATCCGTCGTTAACGGAGAGCACTCCGACAGGTCGCCGCCGGTTCAATGTGCCACCCTGCAAAACTGCTATGTCAAAATTGAGACAAAATTTAGCACGTCGAAATAAGAAACCCCCCCCCCCAAAAAAAAGCATAATAAACTGCCAGTGTAGTAAGATATCTTAATGAAGTGGTTTCTTAAAACAAGAGGAAATCAGTTGTTTACCTGAAAGACCAGAAATCTTATTACAAGTGCCGCTGCATGAAGTTTGAGATATTACATTTAGTCCGAAACATAACTGAAGTTTAACGTGTAATCATTAGACAAAAACAAATAAAGCAGTTATTCATTAAAAAAAGAAGCTCTATTTTGCTGCTAAAAAGGGTCTTTTTAATGTAAAATAACGAAGTCAGATAATTATAAATAAATATTCATCCATCCATCCATCCATTATCCAAACGGCTTATCCTGCTCTCAGGGTCACGGGGATGCTGCAGCCTATCCCAGCAGTCACTGGGCGGCAGGCGGGGAGACACCCTGGACAGGCTGCCAGGCCATCACACAGGGCCCACACACACACACACACACACCTAGGGACAATTTAGTATGGCTGAGTCACCTGACCTACATGTCTTTGGACTGTGGGGGGAAACCGGAGCCCCCGGAGGAAACCCACGCAGACACGGGGAGAACATGCAAACTCCACACAGAGGACGACCCGGGACGACCCCCAAGGTAGGACTACCCCGGGGCTCGAACCCAGGACCTTCTTGCTGTGAGGCGACCGCGCTAACCACTGCGCCACCGTGCCGCCCTCAAATCCGGATAAATAATCTTGCATAGTCGGCTCTGAACTGATTGTTGAAACAAGATGGTGAGATACTTCTGTCTGGGCTGAAGACTCTCAGACTTATGCAGATATGCCATTTGTGCAGTGCACAATGTGAGGATGTGCACAGCGACAGAAGGAATTCTGCACTGACTGCCTTACCCACCATTCACTCTGGCTGTCCAAAAAAAAAAAAAAAAAGAGAAGATCTCCAGGTTTGAATTTTTGGGAGATGTTGCTCAAATCCGGAAATCCAGAGCTCTCCTGGCCAATCCCTGACAGCTGGATACCATACGCGTCCTCTACCTCGGCAGCGCTGACAAGCTCCAGTCGGCACTGAGCCTGTGTTCAACATTTACATGCATTTGTGTGTGTGCGTGTGTGTGTGTGTATTCAGACCCACACTGACCGGGCTGGTGGTGAGAGGAAAAGTCTCTTTGTGCGTTTCATTGCGGCAAGGGACCTCCTACACAGATACCCCCCCCCCCCGCCCCCCCACATCTTCATCCCTGCTCTAATTACTGCTCAAACGTAAACCCATCATCCCTCACACCACATTACCAGTCACCGCGAGCCGTCCCGAAACGCAAAGGGGGCGAGGAATTTTCCACGTTTCGATCGAAACCGAAGAAGATTCGCGGGCGTTAATGATCGGAGCAGATGAATTCAATTAGCGGACGAGCGCGTTAACGGCGCCGCATTAATTGGGTCTGGCACGCTCGGAAGGCCTGCCCTTACCCCGGCAATTAGGGCAGCCTCCTGTGAAGTTAATGGAGTCGTGTGGCTGTAAACACTCGGCGCCCGACCGGAGCACGGGAAGAAAAAGGAGCGCGGTAAACTTCTGGGAAGGCCGCCGTGACCCCCCCCCGCGCGCCCCTCGGCGCTCGCCACGTTTTCGGGCCCCCACGCTGAATTTTATTTTATTTTATTTTTTCGAGGCGTTGGAGGGTTTCGTAGCGGTAACCTTTGTGAACAATAGTCACCGAGCTCTCCAAAGCGTATACGATATGCTGTGGTAGTTAATACCTACACCCCCCGCCCCCCCCCCCCCGCTGTAACATGGTGTAAGCTGTGGAATGAGGGACTTTTCTTCCCCCTTGAAAGATACATGGGGGTTTTAAAAGGGCAATGTGGCTCGAGGGAAGGCCGGTTTAATAAGCTTCTCGGCACCGTATTTGCCCTGCCTGTTAATGCGTGACATCATATGTATGTACAGCTCCATGGAAAATGAATGAAAAAATTTTTTTTTTAAAAAAGAAGGTGAAAATTGTTCTGCGGGTAAAAAGTTGAACTTTTGACAGTAAGGAGTGACGGCGCTAATGTAAAACATGGTTTGACGCGAGTGTACGTCCACCGAGTGGGACTTAAAGACGATAAAAGTGTTGCACACAAGGATTCGCACTTCACCTTCCTCCGGCGGCCTTGACAGACGCTGATGGACTGACTTGATGGCAGTAAATCGGTGCAGGTGTGTGACCTCGCGTGTTCGACCTTCTTCTCGATTGTTTATATGTTTTGCACTTTTGGGTTTGGTGTTCGTTTTACCGACCGAAGTCAAGCGGCAAAGCGCCGACAAATTTGCTCTGAGCTGTCCGGCTTTCCTTCATGTTCACGCGTACACACACACTGAATAAGATGCCTAAAGCTAATAGATGTTTTCTAGAGACACTTTTTCATGTTATACATGTAGCAGTTTTCAAAACTTGACACTGTAATCTGTAGCGAGAGTAGGGAGCAGGTGGAGGAGAGACGGGAGAGGTGGAGGTATGCACTGGAGAGAAGAGGAATGGAAAGTCAGTGGGGGCAAGACGGAATACACATGCGTGAATGAGAGGGAGGACATTGGAATGGTGAGGATGGAAGGAGTAGAGGTGACGAAGGCGTATGAGTTTAAATACTAGGGGTCAACTGTCCAAAGTAACAGTGGGGGGGGGGTGAAGAAGAGAGGTGAAGAAGAAAGTGCAGGCAGGGTGGGGTGGGTGGAGAAGAGTGTCAGGAGTGATTTGTGACAGAAGGGTACCAGCAAGAGTTAAAGGGAAGGTTTACAAGATGGTAGTGAGACCAGCTATGTTGTATGGTTTGGAGACAGTGGCACTGACAAAAAGACAGGAGGTGGAGCTGGAGGTGGCAGAGTTGAAGATGATAAGATTTTCATTGGGAGTGATGAAGAAGGACAGGATTAGGAACGAGTATAGGCAAGGCAAGAGAGGCAAGATTGACATGGCTTGGACATGTGTGGAGGAGAGATGCTGGGTATATTGGGAGAAGGATGCTGAATATGGAGCTGCCAGGGAAGAGGAAAAGAGGAAGGTCAAAGAGGAGGTTTACGGATGTGGTGAGGGAGGACATGCAGGTGGTTGGTGTGACAGAGGAAGATGCAGAGGACAGGAAGAGATGGAGACGGATGATCCGCTGTGGCGACCCCTAACGGGAGCAGCCGAAAGTAATAGTAGTAGTTTTCAAAACTTCCGGGTGTGTGCATCTGGAACCAGTGTGCAACCGTAAAGCAAATTAGATGGACGGAAAAAATAGGAAAAAAAAAAGAAGAAGAAATTAAGGCAAAACAAGAAGAAGAAGAAAAAAAAGAAATGCAGGTATCGTTGCAAAGACCCCATCATCTTTTGAGTTAAAGGGGCAGTTCACCCCAAAATAAAAAAATATATGTTTTTCCTCTTACCTTTGGTGCTATTTATCCATCTGGATGGTTTTGGTGTGAGTCGCTGAGTTTTGGAGATATGGGCTGTAGAGATGTCTGCCTTCTCTCGAACACAATGGAACTGGATGGCACTCGGCTTGTGTTGCTCAAAGCGCCAAAAAGAAAAGAAAAAAAATCATTTTCTGGAAATCATGACCCGGTTACTCAAGCTAATCCACCACACACCTTGCTGTGAGCAGTTTCATGTAGGAACTCTTTTCTTAAGGCCTTTACACACCAGGGGCGTTGTTTTCAGGGGATTCATTTGCACGTTAATATGTTTTCTCGAACTGTTAGTTTTGTCATGAGTACGCCGCACTACAGATCACATTTACACCCCGCTCACCCTAATTAGCCATGTGATGGCCTCGCAGCCTGTCCAGGGTGTCTTTCCGCCTGCCGCCCAATGACTGCTGGGATAGGCTCCAGCATCCCCGCCACCCTGAGAGCAGGATAAATGGTCTGGTTAATGGGTGGATGGAATGGATACTTTCACGCAAAACGCGAAAATGACGCGGCGGAAAAAACCAAATTCTTCTTCTTCTATTGCTTGGTGTTTTTGACGGTTGGCAAACAACGAATTGGTGCATTACAGCCACTAGCTGGTATGGAGTGTGGCTCAGAATGTCTATTATTTACACTATTCAAAAAAACAAAAAAAACAAAACAAAACTCAAATCTTCTTAATTAAATTAGCTACTCTAAGAAACTGAAACAAGATTTTATAACAGCTGAATTCGGCGAAGTCTTTCTGAGCTTTCGCCCCGCGAATAAAGGCGACACGGAAGGAATGTCACGTCAAACCCTTCATGATAATGGCGGACCTGCTGCTGATTGAAAAAACAAAAACCTGTTGATTGTTTGTGTTTCTCATCGCCCTGTGTTGTATGACAAAGGACACAAAAATCATAAAGATGGGAAACACAGAGAGGGGTAATAGGTTTTTTTTTTTTAATAATAAATTCCGGGCTGTTTAGTAGAATATAGTTTTTTTTTTTAGACTGATGTAAACTAGATCCTGTTCCACATACTCCTGTATGATAGGTGGCTGTATGCACCTAAAAGTTGGTATTGCAATCTGCCAAAAAATGCAAAGAAGAAGAATTATAAAGCTAATGAACTTAAGGACAAAATCATACTGATTCTGAACTAGGTTATCAGGATAGTGAGCAGCGTTTTTAGCTTACTTCTGAATGTAGTAGAGTTGGTAGCAAGGCAACTTTTCCTTGCTGAGAGCCATTCGTGGCGCACCGCAACACAGGAAGTGCTCCTGGCAGGGGCCTGGCCGGCAACTGGGCCCGCTCCGCTGTGTTGAGTCCGTCTCACGAATTTGTGACAGAAAGCTGGGTCTCTGCCGCACATCCATATCGCTGTTGGTATGAATAGTTTTGATTTGTGTCGTTTATTCGTCATGTCCATGGTGTGGAAAAGGCCTTTAAATGGAACTACACCTACATGAAACTGCTCACAACAAGGTCTGTGGGTTAGCTTGAGTAACCAGGTCACGAGTTCTGGATTGTGTTAAAATTTAATGTGGCGCACTAGAAAGGGAGAAAAATAGCCTGAGATTACATACATTTCATCATGATTCTTCGGCAAAAGAGCACATTTTTTTCTTATATAAATAGTACATCAAACTCCCATGCACAGCCCCAGTCACATTAAAGGATAATTGTCCATCCATCCATCCATTATCCGAACCGCTTATCCTGCTCCCAGGGTTGCGGGGATGCTGGAGCCTATCATCATTATTATTTTACGCTTTGGGTCTTATGTAGTTTTTGCCATTGTGCATATGATATCATTTCACTCACCAGTTTCTTTGTGGAGATCTTGGATATGGGACCGCCACTGGTCTCGGCATCTTAAGGGGCAAGCAAGTAAACAGGAGCGTCACACACCTGTCAACAAATCCAATTTAACCCAAATATCTGAACCAGCTAATTCAAAAGTAAAAGTTGAAAGTTATTACCCAAAATGTCCAACGGATTGCATTGCTGAGCTATACTTCCTGGTTCAACTTCAGAAATCAAGGAAGACTTTGTCATCGTTTCCCCCAGCCCACACCAGTTCAACACAAAAAGACAAAAACATGTACCAAAAAACCACAAGAACTTCAAGACCACATACTAACACATATATCTAAACTAATGATATATCTATATATATATATATATATAAAAAAAAGCTCCCTGTCCAAGGGAACGAACACCAGCCACGTCGACTGTCGGAACCGCCGGTCTGCATGGGCTAGCAGTTAGCTTAGCCTGCCCCGCTTCCGCGTCCTGTCAGACCGCCCGCGGTGTTACCTCCTCAGCCGCAGCTCCAGGCAGGGCCGTGGTCCCTGGGCCCACAAGATGCCGCAGACCAAGCTCTCCCAGCCGATCCAGTGCCAGCTCTCCCAGCCATCAAACAACAAAACTTAAACGCAGACGTGGACAAAAACGCCGCATGGACGGTACTGGGTGAGGCCGCCGGAAATGTGAATTCGCGCCGCCATCTCCCCACTCCGGAAGTGGAAATGAGCCTGCACAAATGACCAGCCTGTACTTACTGTAGGTAGTATGGTCACTATTACTACTTGGCATAGCATTACTCTTACACATTAGGATTTATTGTTGTGGTTTAAAGAATAGGTTTAAGGTTCGTGTTCAGCTTTCCCATAAGACACCGGTGTAAAGCCGAGTCCAGCAAAGGTCCCGTGTCCAAAATCCTCCAAAAAGATGCCGGTGACCTAAATGATATCATAACCCGTCTGCTCGATGTCAAAGAAACTACAAAAAACGAGACCCGCGTTGTCAATAAAACGGCTTCATACTTGGATAAAACTTCCCAAAGTCAAGGCGACTAAGAAACAACGTCCAGGAAAAACGTTCTTTGAAATGTGGGAAGGATAAAAAAAAGAAAAGAAAGAAAGAAGAAAGTTCATGATGAATCCTACGAAACTCCTCAACCTTTTGATTTCACAATCACCAGACGGACGCCTGATTGCTGAGCGATCGAAAAAAAATCACTCCAACCGCTTGAGTCACGACGCGCAATCTGGCCGCCATGATCGTTTGAAACAACCCTCGTGCGCCTCTAACTTTTGGTTTGCCCCCTCTTTCCCTTCTGCGGCGGCCCTTTTCCTCCTCAGCACCAGCTTGGGGGTGGGGGTGGGTGGGGGTCCGTCTCGGCCTGGTGGCGCGGTGCTTTTTCAAGATGGCTGAGACTGTGTCGGGGAAGTTTAATGCCCTCTCTCTAAACGCTAATTCCCCATACTTATTACTATTACAGATCGGCAGGCCCCCCGGTTGTAAATTAAACACATTTGCTTTAATAACTGTCCACCGAAGCCTCTTCTCTGCACCGGAGCGGACGGATAAAATAAATCCTAACAGACATTTATGAGCACTCATCTGCAGCCAGCCGATGGTGGTGGGTGTGGGGGGGTTGGGGAGGGGTGGGGTATGGAATAGAAACTCACCAGCCGTTCAGCCTTGGGTTTCCTCTCCCTCTCCTTTTATTTTAAAGTAATGCTACGCTACGGGCTGGTAGTTACTCACCAAAGGCTGGATACCGACTGAATAAAGTGAAATATAAGTTTCTGAAATGCAGTGTATCAATCAATGCTACTACTCCCCCCCCCACCACCACCACCACCCCCCCCCCCCGGCTCTGCTCCATGACTTTTTACCTTGCGGCTCACATCTCCTCAGGAACGCCGCGCGCGGTGCTGAGTGTCCGCGCCGGCCAATAAAAAAACAGCGACCAAGGCTGCGCATCAACTTTATGTGAATGGACCGAAGCATAAAATGTAATGGGTGGAACCGCAGGAGTCGCCTCGGAACGGCTTCTTTTTTTTATTTTCTTAAAGGTTTGCCGACATATTTCTCAGCAGGATGGTCTATTAGAGGGAGGACCGTTTGTATTGAGTTGTCAGCCAGTGGACAGGTCAGACAGTCCCTTAATAGTGTCCTCAGGTAACCAGCGACTCAGCGCGGGGTGGGGGGTGGGGGTGGTTAGTGCCGACTATCGCCTCACCACAAACCAAATCATATCGTTTTCTGGGGGGGGGGGGGGAGCACAATTTGGCCCTACGGTACAAATGTAGCTCCTAGCCGGGCCTTGTTAATGTGATTGCATGTCAATTAGACCCAATAATCATCTCCGCGGCGCAGTAATTTAAAACGCACTACACCCTCTCCCCAGCCATGTCTGTTGCCACACTTTTAATGGAGTCTGCCGTCTTCCCGGGCACAATGAAGACGTATCTGTCTGCATGTCACATCACTGTGGCCTCGTCATCGTTGCAGACGTATACATTCTTAACCGGCAGTCTTTTGAGAGGGAAAGAGGACCTTTACCCCCACCCCACACCCTCGAAGATGCACCACCGTCCTGCGTTTTGGTGACACCGAGCCTGTCACTCAGGCCTGAAGAGACATTAGCAGAATCTCCTTAGGATGAAAAACGTGGCGACTCTCAGTCAAGAGGGCGAGACGCGGCAGCCATTTACAGCGGCGGACATGACGGCTCTTTGACGCACAGCCGGCGTCATGTGCATGTCAGACGAGAGACAAGAGAGGGAGAGAAGAGCAGGGATCTCTCGGCTCCTCTCTTTTGTCCGTCCCTCTGGAAGCCCTGTCGCGGCCACGGCGAAGCTGAGCGTGAACCGGTGCTGTCGATGAGGCTGTGAGAGGATGAGTGGTTTTGGGTGCGCGGTCGATTTGAATCATTGATGGAAGCTGTGCAGCAAAAGCTCAACTCGTGAAAAGGAGGTGAAACTAAGTGAAAATCGCCAAAGCTTTGGTTAAGGAACTGAACGTGAACTATTTAGCCAGAGAATGGTCATACACACCGGAGGCCCCCCCGGGTCTTTATATGAACTCTCTCTGTATGTTTATGTGTTGGAGGGATAGCGCGCCATTAGCAGCAGCAGCACCGAGGGGCCTCATTTGTGTCTCCGAAACAGCGCTGAAATTATGGCAGACTGGCAAACAATCCATGAATCACCACCTTTATATGGCATTCGGTGGCATTTTCTACAACAGCTGTATGTGCCGTTGTCCCATCCAATTATACAACGGAGCCTATATTTCCTTTTGAGTCCTGAGGGTACACTACATGGCCAAAAGCATGTGGGCACCCAAACATCACACCCATATGTGCTTGTTGAACATCTCATTCCAAAACCATGGGCGTTAATATGGAGTCGGTCCCCTCTCGGCTGCTACAACAGCCTCCGCTCTCCTGGGGAGGCTTTCCACTAGGTTTTGGAACATGGCTGCAGGGATTGGCTCCAATTCAGCCACAAGAGCCCTAGTGAGGTGGGGTACTGATGTTGGGGGGAAGGCCTAAAAACACAGAGAACTACATTAGAACCAGCAGATTCTACCGACAGGAGCACACTGTATTCACACGACATATTCACACAAGGCACCTGAATGAACCTGATCACATGAATGATGTATTGTGCTCCAATTTACTTCACAGTCGCACAACAACATTCATCGGTGCACCTGTAATTGGATCTGTGCAGGTTCCTGCTCCCTCCTCCTCCTCCATCCTTTCCCTTTCTTGTTCAGAGCCATGTTCACCTGTTTGTTTAGGTTGTCGAGTGAGTAACTACTACTACTACTACTACTACTACTACTACTTTCGGCTGCTCCAGTTAAGATATATTATATATTATTATTATATATGACATTATCCCATTAGGATATATTATATATATATATATATATATATTATTGTTGTTGTTGTTGTTGTTGTTATTATTAGGTTATATATATATATATATATATATATATATATATATATATATATATATATATATATAAACTTTGTTAAAAGAAACACTGAATGGTAGGGAAAGTGCTCAACAAATAAGGGGCAAAATAATCTAGTGATTCATAAAGAATTTACTTGACACTCTGGTTTTTATATTTAAATAAATATATATATCATATGTCATAGGGTAAATATTTCCAAAATAATTTTTATTGTTGGCTTGGCTATCAAATATTATATGCCTTACAGGCTATACTGTGAAAGAGAATTGACGAGTAGTCTAAAAAAAAAACCCAATCACATCTACATGTTTATTTTACCTTTTCACAGTCAAAGTTGATGACCATTTTTTTAAACACTTGAGAGAAATTTAGTGCTAAATTCTCTAAACATTTGTGCGCTGAGACTAACTAGCTGAACCTTGGAAATGGTCCACCCTGCAGCGGGACTCTACCATTGCAACCCCATGGTTAACACTGCTATCCTTTAGTTAGCTCGTTTAGCTAGTTCACAGCATGCAAACATGACGGAGCACCTGCTCCCTGCTCTCTGATGTTTCTGCCTCTTCACCGCTGTCCTCATCATCAACTGCTTAAATAAACCCCTTATCTTAGCACACTTTATGGCATCAGCCAGCAAAGCCTTTTTTGGTGCACTTTCTCTGCACCACCAGCTGCGGGTTTTCTCTTCTCTCCATGGTTCGGCAACAAGACCTAGATACTTTGAACGAGTGCTCGATACTAACTGCCTGAGTGCTCGATCCTTTCAGTTTTGACGACAACTGCTACCTGCTATTACGGATTGCACCAGCTGTGTCACTGCAGTTAAGAGGACCTATTGAATATATTGGGCCGGGGTGGAAAAAAGACCGGCCTTACTACTACTACTACTACTACTACTACTACTACTACTACTTTCGGCTGCTTCCGTTAGGGGTCACTGCAGCGGATCATCCGTCTCCATCTCTTCCTGTCCTCTGCATCTTCCTCTGTCACACCAGCCACCTGCATGTCCTCCCTCACCACACCCATAAACCTCCTCTTTGGCCTTCCTCTTCTCCTCTTCCCTGGCAGCTCCATATTCAGCATCCTTCTCCCAATATACCCAGCACCTCTCCTCCACACATGTCCAAACCATCTCAATCCCGCCTCTCTTGCTTTGTCTCCAAACCGTCCAACCTGAGCGGTCCCTCTCATCTACTTGTTCCTAATCCTGTCACCACTTTGCAGTCTCCAATCCCTTTCAGATTGCGCCTCCTGCATAACAGAGTCCACTTGTGTGCACTTTCCTCCACTCTTATATGTCACCCTGTGTTCCTCCCTCTTGAAATATGTATTCACCACAGCCATTTCCATCCTTTTTGCAAAATCCACCACCTGTCCTTCCACGTTCCTCTCCTTGACACCATATCTACCCATCACCCCCTCATCCCTTCTGTTCCCTTCACCATGTCTGCTCCAATCACCCCTCTCTCCCCCTTGGGTACCCTCTCCACCACCTCATCCAACTCACTCCAGAATTCTTCTTTCTCTTCCATCTCACACCCAACTTGCGGGGCATATGCGCTGATAACATTCATCATCACACCTTCGATTTCCAGCTTCATACTCATCCCTCTGTCCGACACTCTTCACCTCCAGCACTCTTGACATACTCCTCCTTCAGAATTACACCTACCCCATTTCTCCTCCCATTCGCACCATGGTAGAAGAGTTTGAAGCCACCTCCGATGCTCCTGGCCTTACTCCCCTTCCACCAGGTCTCTTACACACACAGTATATCTACCTTCCTTCTCTCCATCATATCAGCCAGCTTTCTTCCTTTACCAGTCATAGTGCCAACATTCAAAGTTCTGACTCTCACCTCCACACTCCTACCCTTCCTCCTCTCCCACCGCCTCTGGACATGCCTTCCCCCTCTCCTTCTCCCAACAGTAGCGTAGTTTCCACTGGCACCCTGGTATGGAGCAGCTATGGAAATGGAGCAGGTATGGAAATCTGATTTATGATCTGCATATTTGATTTGGCAAAGGTTTAACGCCGGTTGACCTTCCTGACGCAACCTAAGAATGCACTGGCTTGTGCATCCTCAGTGGCTGGGTTGTTCATATTCTTACCTTTAGGGGCGGCATGGCTCAGGCGATAGTGCAGGTTGTCTAGTAATCGGAAGGTCGCTGGTTCGATCCCCAGCTCCCCCAGAGAGTGTGTTGAAGTGTCCTTGAACAAGACAGTGAACCCTTAACTCCTCCTGATGAGCATATTGGCATCTTGCATGGCAGCCTCTGCCATCAGCGCATGAATGTGTGTGTGAATGGGTGAATGTGAGGCAGACTGTAAAGCCCTTTGAGTGGTCAGTAGACTAGAAAAGCTCTGCATAGATGCAGTCCTTTTACCATTTTACCTG
This sequence comes from Lampris incognitus, assembly GCF_029633865.1. Classification (NCBI taxonomy): domain Eukaryota; kingdom Metazoa; phylum Chordata; class Actinopteri; order Lampriformes; family Lampridae; genus Lampris; species Lampris incognitus. The sequence goes on along the minus strand of NC_079212.1, from coordinate 140,583,163 downwards.
ACTTCTCCAATTTTAAACCGACCCAGAGTCTCACAAAGCAGCCCTGCAGCATCCGGAATGGGGAAAACATTGATCACTGGCTGCAGACACATGCAAACAAGGATGGATTAAAAAGAAAAAAAAAATACTCAAGGCAGTTGTGGTTGGCCTTGTTTTCCAGAATATTCCATAGCCAGACTGTTTCATGTTCAACCCTCACAACAGCCACTGTTCTGGGCCTTCAGAGCCACGTGTCCCATGAACAAAGCCTGAGTGAGACACTTAAAATGTTAATCAAGCAGAGAATTCAGTGACTCACAACACACACACACACACCTCAATGAAAGTGTGTATCAAGCTCCATTCAGATGTTGAACTGAGATCCCATACACACACTGCCCACTTTCCTACTGCTGCAACCCACAGGCCTCCTAATGGTCCTGAGAAACAACACGCATCCACCCGACAGCCTCCTGCCGGAGCCTTCCGTATGTGTGTGCCTCACAGGGCCGGCCCATCGGGAAAATTCCCGAACTGCCTAATGGCCAGTCTGTGCCTGGTTGCAGGTCTTGTGTGGCCTACCGCTTCATGGCCGAGCTGTTGTTGCCCCAAGACGTTTCCACTTCACAATGGCAGACTCACAGTTGACCGGGGCAGATCTAGCAGGGCAGAAATTTGACCAACTGACTTGTTAGAAAGGTGGCATCCTATGACTGAGCCATGTTGAAAATCACGGAGCTCTTCGGTGTGACCCCTTCTACTGCCAATGTTTGACTATGGAGACTGCACGGCTGTATGCTCGAGTTTATGCATCCACCAGCAATGGATGTGGCTGAAATAGCAAAATCCACTTACTAGAAGGGGTGTCTGTATACTTTTGACCTTATAGTGTAGCAACAAACCAGGAAGTAAGGGTTGTAGATTTGTCCATCAGTGATGTCACTGGAGGACACAATTTCGACTGCAACACACACAGAAAGCTGCTCAGTATTATGACTGTTAATGGAGTGCTATCCCAACTAACATGTATATAGAAATAATATTGAAAATCACGACTGTTTCTCTTTATGTACTGTCCAAATTTGGAGTTGGCATTGATTGTGTGTGTGTGTTGTGCGTGTGTGTATGCTCATGCATGCGTTTGTGTTTTTATTTCCTGCCTTACGACTTCCTCTGCCCCTGGATTTAATAAATGTCCCATCTTGTCGCTTTGCAAGTGTCTGTGATTCCTTGAGGGACTCCACTTGATCCATCAGTGGTGGGCTCTAACTTGGTGGCAGCTGGATGTATGGCACTGACACAGATTTCATTTGGCCCGCTAAACCGTACATTCACTTAATGTCAAAGCCCAGTGATCTGTTTCTACACTCGCTCTATCAAAAAGATATAAATGGACACTTCCGCTGCATTTCGCCGGGAGCTAACTTATGAAAGCTCAAATACCAAGGAGCAAGCGGCTCATACTCACACATTTTATTCCAGTAATTTTAAAGCCCCGATATGCTAATGTGGAAAATACTCTTATGTGGCATTTTGGGCCGTGGTTAGTGGACTTGGATATACATAGGCATGATGGCTCAGAACCAGAATAATTCATTTGACAAGTAAGATTTCTTATATCAGGCTTTCAACTTAATGTGATGCTTACGATATAGACATGACACATAATTTAAGAAGAGTAAGGTAAATATATAATATGCATAAAAAACCTCCCTCTCACCCTTTTTCAGGTGGTGTGTTGTCTTCCTCAAGCTCGGGTCCTCTACCAGAGGCCTGGGAGTTTGAGGGTTCTATGCGGTATCTAGCTGTTCCTAGGATCACACTCGTTTGGACAGGGACCTCAGATGTTGTTCCTGGAATCTGCTGGAGCCACACTCCCAGTTTGGGGATCACAGCCACTAGTGCTCCTACCACTGGGACTACTGTGGATTTCAGTTTCCACATCTGATCTAGTTCTTCCCTCAGCTCTTGGCATTTCTCTAGCTTCTCATGCTCTTTCTTCTTGATGTTGCCATCACTCAGGATTGCAACATCTGTCACTACCACTATCTTCAATTCCTTGTCGACCACCACAATGGCTGGTTGGTTAGCCAGCACCTGCTTGTCAGTCTGGAACTTGAAGTCCCACAGGATCTTAGCTCTGTCATTCTCAACCTCCTTTTGTTGGTCTCCATTTTGGACTTGGGGACTATTGTAAATATACTTGTTAAACTGGGTGTGAGCACCTAGTGTTATAGCTGGATATCCGTCCACAGTGGGACTCTGATTAAGGAGTCTTTAATTAATTAAATCTCTTGGCTTCTGCTTCTCTAGTGTATCTCTTCAGCCTGGCGGTCAGAGCTGTGAGCCCCTTTCTTTTATCAGTTTCCAGGGCCTCACTTATGGACATCTTGCTGTACTTCTTCAACCCGGGCCTGTCTTTCATCACACCTTTCTGCACCTATGTTAACTGGCTAGCATCTCTCCGTGCAGCCTTCTCTTCCACGGAGGGTACTGTTGGTGACCTGTGTTCTTAATCCTGTACCCAAGCATCTCCAGGATTATGGTTGCAGTGCCATATACATGGTTGTTGGTCTCTGTTCTAGTGGCCATTCAGATATTGCGTAAGGCTATGTTCTCATCTGCAAGCAGGCTGGTACTTTGTCGCTGAGTCGTGGAAGCTGAGCCTGGGGGTTGACTGTCTTTAGTCTAGCTATGATTCTCATTTGAACCTCAGCAGCTTCAGCTGTCATGGCAGGATGTTTTTAGTTGGCTGGAGTCTGTCCTCATGTATCTCCTGCCTACTGGATGGCCATTCAGGGTGCTAAATTGCATAGTCATCTTGTTGGAGCCTCTCCACCTCAAGTTGTAAAAGTAGATTCCTTCTATTAATGTCCGAGCACTGAGCCACTAGCTGCTTCTGAGTCAGTGTGGAAGTAGGTCTCCTACTGGTCCCCAGTTCCCACATACGCTTCAAATAGGGGTCTGCTGTTATAGTACATTTCCATCAATTCCAGGTTCTCAGCGCTGGTCCATGAATGTCTTGTTCCAGTAGCCTATTTCTCATCAGGTTGACCTGGTTCCCCAACACCAGATGTGGACCTTGTTAACCCGGGCAGCGTACGAGCTGATATGGCTCTATTCGTGTTACTCTCACACATGTCTAAGGTAGTTGGCTTTTATAGCACTAGGAGTCGAAGCCATGGTCTCTTACCGGAGACTCATCCCAACCGGGGTTTGAACCCCCAATCTCCAGTGGAAAGCCAGTGTTTTTGTCTACTGAGCTATCCAGCTACTACACATATATACACATATACATACACACACACACACACACACACAAACACACACACACACACACATATATATATATATATACACACACACATACATATAATGTATACATATTGAAGTTTGTATATTATAATTTTGCATTTCTATGTGTATGTGTACAAGTAATAGAATAGAATAAAATTTTGTACACATACTATACACAACTGAATATCGCCAAACTGGTGGTCTTCTTAAAAATGAACATCTCTGTGTGTCTCCCTCTGATGTGAGCTTATTTCCTGGGTCTTGCTGGGCAGGACTGTCAGCTCAGCAGGTTTACCGCTGGGTGGAAATGAGTCAATCTCTTCTGAATACCGTAATCCAATTAAACACAGGTCTTATGAGAATTCCCTCCATGTTACTCACCAGGCAGAGGGATGAGTGTTTCATGAAACCAATATACCAGTATTTATCTCTGGTTCCACATCTTTAACATGAAAGGGTTCTTTGACCTGTGCTGTACCCATTTCGGTGCATTTCAATCGGATCAACCATTCCTGCCGTTCAACATTTTCCTTTTGTTGATGACTGCGAAGGTAAAACCCCGCGAAGGTAAAAAATACACTGCGAGTCACATTTACTGTGGATGTCCAAACTTTGAAATCAGATCCCCTGGCGTCTTGAGCGAACAGCAAGATTTGAATCATTACTAATTCATATTGTGTTGCTTTTTGTACGACCTACCTCCTCTTGTTCATAGGGTTGGTGCTGGTTCTGCGGTCTGGGCCCATGGCCAGGATGTCATTATGATTTCAGTGTTCTGAGCTTCACTCACATTTAGGAGGCTGAAAAAAAGGAAAAAGGAAAAAGAAAAGAAAATGGCCGACTGGTGGCAACCTGCACAAGGTGAGATTGGACTGGCAAATGCAGATATATATTGCATCTCTCTGCTGAAAGCCCCGTGCAGCTGGACACGGAGGCTTTGTGCCTCAGTGGACAAAGACGGTTGTTTCCTGTCATAGTAATATAGCTACAGCACTGTTGAAGTCAATAAAGCAGTCAGGAAATGGCGTTTGATTTGACATAAATTCAGCAGAACATTTTTTGGCCAGTCGGCTCGGCCTCTTCATGATTAGTTACCAAGGCCTGTCAAAATGAAGCTTGTTTGATCTGAGGTTTTCAGCATCCAGATGGCCCCGTTCTCAATTGGTTCAAGCAATTTCATAAGTAGCTTGTTGTGAATTAATGTGCGAATGCTCAACGCCCCCCTCCCTTCCCCACTTCCTCTGTTGTACTGATGGGGATTTCGGCTCCTTTTTCAGTGAGCTGGATCCTTAAAGAGCTGAATCTCTTTCAAAAATTTTTTTTTTGTAATCCCCCCTTCTGCCCCCCCCCCAGTTGTATATTGCCAATTACCCCACTCTTCCGAGCTGTCCCGGTCGTTGCTCCACCCCCTCTGGCGATCCGGGGAGGGCTGCAGACTACCACAGGCCTCCGATACATGTGGAGTCGCCAGCCGCGTCTTTTCACCTGAAAGTGAGGAGTTTCACAAGGGGGACGTAGCGCGTGGGAGGATCACGCTATTCCCCCCCCCCAGTTCCCCCCCCCCCCAAAACGGGTGCCCCGACCGACCAGGACACATACCCACATCCAGCTTCCCACCCGCAGACACCACCAATTGTGTCTGTAGGGACGCCCGACCAAGCCGGAGGTAACACGGGGATTCGAACCGGCGATCCCCGTGTTGGTAGGCAACGGGATAGACCGCTACGCTACCGCACGCCCTTCTCTCTCAAATTTTTTAATTTGCAGATTGTCAGCAACATTTTGATTTATGAGTGTTGTTGTGCACATCTATCACATCTCTTGCCACTACCAAAATAACATCAATAATAATGATTCGGTGTAATTGAACTCTGATATCCTAGAAAGTGTTGCACTGCAGGATGCGCAGTCCTAATGCGCCCGTGAAGGTTAGGAGTAGACCTGCCCGGTCGGACATTTTCATTTTGCAAATTAGACATTCTGCTCCGGTGTTGCCCAAGCTGTTGAAGTGCATCCAAATGCTGATTCGTTTGCATGTAGCGCTCATCTTGGCGTTTTCATCTGCTGCCAAGCTGGCGTGTTCAGCTCTCCTTCTCGACCGTTCGTTAGTCTCGTTCCTCATTTAGTATGCACATTCCAAATTGTGCCTTGCCATATACCCAAATGGTGCGTTACTCAGCTCGTGCCAAAATTCACAAATCTCTTTCGGGGGGGGGGGGGATTGCGCATATTGATTTAATTGACTGTTTTGTTCTTCCAATTGGAAATTATTTTTTCACATCGTACACTTTTTCAAAAGACAGGACAGAGTGACATAAGCTCGACATAAGATAAACGGTTGCTTAGACACACATTTTAAATAGCATATTTCAGGACTCGGGAACAATTTGTCACCCCCTTCATGTACTTGCGCACACAAAAGAGAAGACATTTCGTTTCTCCCAGCCCACAGCAGTGCAACACAAAAGACAAAAACACATATCCAAAACCTCCCAAAAATGACACCATCAAAAACATAAAAAAGTCAACAAGACAGTCCATTCAGTAAATGGATTCCATACGGCCAGCGGGCCTCGAGTAGGTTACAATAGCCTACATCATTTAGTAGGTTACAATCACCTACATCGTTTAGTAGGTTACAACAGCCTACATCAATTAGTAGGTAACAACAGCCTACATCACTTAGTAGGTTACAATAGCCTACATCGTTTAGCAGGTTACAATCGCCTACATCACATAGTAGGTTACAATCGCCTACATCAATTAGTAGGTTACAATAGCCTACATCATTTAGGCTACAATTACCTACATCACTTAGTAGGTTACAATAGCCTACATCATTTAGTATGTTACAATAGTCTACATCAATTAGTAGGTTACAATCGCCTACATCGTTCAGTAGGTTACAACAGCCTACATCAATTAGTAGGTTACAATAGCCTACATCATTTAGTAGGTTACAATCACCTACATCACTTAGTATGTTACAATAGTCTACATCAATTAGTAGGTTACAATCGCCTACATCGTTCAGTAGGTTACAACAGCCTACATCAATTAGTAGGTTACAATAGCCTACATCATTTAGTAGGTTACAATCACCTACATCACTTAGTAGGTTACAATCGCCTACATCACTTAGTAGGTTACAATAGCCTACATCATTTAGTAGGTTACAATCCCCTACATCGTTTAGCAGGTTACAATCGCCTACAACACTTAGTAGGTTACAATCGCCTACATCACTTAGTAGGTTATAATAGCCTACATCAATTAGTAGGTTACAATAGCCTACATCATTTAGGTTACAATCACCTACATCACTTAGTAGGTTACAATAGCCTACATAATTTAGTAGGTTACAATAGCCTACATCATTTAGGTTACAATCGCCTACATCACTTACTAGGTTACAATCGCCTACATCACTTAGTAGGTTACAATCGCCTACATCACTTAGTAGGTTACAATAGCCTACATCACTTAGTAGGTTACAATCGCCTACATCGTTCAGTAGGTTACAACAGCCTACATCAATTAGTAGGTTACAATAGCCTACATCATTTAGTAGGTTACAATCACCTACATCACTTAGTAGGTTACAATCGCCTACATCACTTAGTAGGTTACAATAGCCTACATCATTTAGTAGGTTACAATCCCCTACATCGTTTAGCAGGTTACAATCGCCTACAACACTTAGTAGGTTACAATCGCCTACATCACTTAGTAGGTTATAATAGCCTACATCAATTAGTAGGTTACAATAGCCTACATCATTTAGGTTACAATCACCTACATCACTTAGTAGGTTACAATAGCCTACATCAATTAGTAGGTTACAATAGCCTACATCATTTAGGTTACAATCACCTACATCACTTAGTAGGTTACAATAGCCTACATAATTTAGTAGGTTACAATAGCCTACATCATTTAGGTTACAATCGCCTACATCACTTACTAGGTTACAATCGCCTACATCACTTAGTAGGTTACAATCGCCTACATCACTTAGTAGGTTACAATAGCCTACATCACTTAGTAGGTTACAATAGCCTACATCATTTAGTATGTTACAATAGCCTACATCAATTAGTAGGTTAAACTAGACTGCATCATTCATAGTCCCCTTCACTCCTGCAAACACAAACACACACACACACACACACACACACACACACACACACACACACACACATATCTACCTGAGTCAGTGTGTTTTCGTGTTATCTTTACATTGTTTTTTCTCTTGGTGAACATTCTCCAAACCTGTGTGTAATGTTTTCTGATTATATAATGGAGTAAACGTGCAGCTGCTGATAACGCCACACAAAACTCTCCCTACCTCGGCTGTAGTTTTACTGAGGACAGACGGTGTTGTGATACAGGTCTTGGTCTCGGCGCCGAAAAGGGGGATTATTACAAGACTTGGTGACGACGGTTCACACGAGCGTCTACCCATCACCGCAACAAAACCGGAACTCCCCCGTAACGGAAGTATTACGTCACCAAAATGGACGCCTAGGCAGCGAGCATTACTACACACACTTAATATTGTTACTTTTCCTGTCTCCGTCTTCTGACTACCTTCGCCGGAAGCTACAGGGGAACCGAATGTATTTCGGATCCGGGGCCGAAGGTCGCTGGCACTGTCCGTCACTGCCTGGCGCTAGCTAGCTAGCTAAACTCCGGAGTACAACCCAACACGGTTCAATAGTTCACTTCGTCTGAAAATGGCGAGGACACCGTCTTCTCTCTTTGGAAACACATTTAATCCTTCTTCACAGCTGCACAAAACGTTGACATAGGTCCAATATATCGCAGTTCTTAGTAATGATATTTCCTTTCACTTGCGCGGAGCTCCCACTACCGTTCGCGCCACACAACAACAACAACTTCCTCATTCCCCCCTCCCTACCAACCAATCAGAGTCTGACCCCGGATCTTGCTCTTAAAGCGGTACACCCTTATTTACCAACACTAAACAGGGAACCAAACGTTCATTAATCGTCCAGGTTTATTCATATACGTTTGTGAATGACACAACACTGCTCTTTAGTAGTTTTAAAAAAAAAACAAAAAAAAGAAGGCTCAACCCCCCCATCCCCCACCCCCCATCTCGGCTCCCACCGGGTTAGCAAGCGAGGACATGCAGGGGCGTACGTAGCCGATAATCACATAACAGGATTAATTCCTCCCCGTGTTACAAGAACATCATTAATAAAGAAATCATATTTTGTGCCTTATCGGTTTCCGAGGCACTGTGTGTTTGCCGTTGGTCTGGTGTCAGTGAATCATCATCAAAGTGCTGTAGCTAACCATGAAATAGCCTTTATCCGAATATTCCCCTGCTTGGCGTTATGTAACAGGTCATTGATATTCAAGACTCTGTGTCTTTCTCCTCTCCCTGTTTTTTGTTCTTTTCATGTAGCAGGTTGTTGACGAATTCTAACCTCTGTGTCCACACACATCTCCTTGAAGGAATGCCCTGTAGGTTTTCTCGTATTCACGTTTTTTTTAACAGGTTATTTAGAGCACATCTAAGGACGGGCTAAGAGATGACCTTCGCTGATTGCTGGGCTGCGTAATGGTGCAGTGAATCTGTAAAGAGTAGTTGTGTGTTTGTGTTTTACATATTGGATCTTTTGTGTCCAGATATCTCACTAAAATGGAGGGAGTGCCTGTCCGTCTGTCCGTCTGTCCTTCGATTTTCTCCACAGCCGTTCATCAGATAGACTTCACGCTTGGCTGGTGCATTGCTGAGGACCCAAGAAGTGCAGTGTCGAGTGTGAAGTTGTTTGGATGAGAGGTTGTTGAGAAAATCGAAGGACAGCCAAACCTACGTATACATGCATACAAAGATATAGACCGAGGCGTCCTTCCCATGGCACTGCACCACTGCACTAGTGGTGCAGTGCCATGTTTTAGTCCTCTGCCTTTCATGTCCTCCATTAGGGGTTCCCAGTCTTTCCTCCTGCCGTGACCTGCCTGTGGCAATACCTTTTGGCCTGGGGCCCAAACAGATATTTTGTCCAGTTAAATAAGCAATGAACTCAGATTACCTGTCAGAAAGATGAGATAAATTAACCCACCTCTCTGTATTGTTCGTCAATCCAGAATTCCTCTTTTCGGTCTCAGCCGTCACCTACTAATGATCAGATGAACCTGACATGGCATGTCAAGTGCGCTTTCTTTCCCTTCTTCTTTTATTTCAGTATAAAACAGATGTCCGATCTGAAAAATGAAAAATAAAGTACAATTACTTTTTTTTTTTTACTGTCTCCAAATAAAATGTGTTCATTCCCGTTGACATCCCGCGGCCCATCCGGCCTCCTGCCATGGCCCACTTGTGGGTCTCTACCCATAGTTTGAAAACCACTGCGTTACATTATGCTTTATTATTGCTATAGATAGTCTTCTCGTCCCTGTACTGTCTGATATAGAAACGTGTTACAAGTTTTCAGGGGGCAGCACGGTGGCCCAGTGGTTAGCACTGTTGCCTCACAGCAAGAAGGTCCTGGGTTCGAACCCCAGGCCATTCCAGGTCCTTTCTGTGTAGCGTTTGTATGTTCTCCCCGTGTCTGCGTGGGTTTCCTCCAGGTGCTCCGGTTTCCTCCCACCATCAAAAATATATGTATTTTAGGGTTAATATTCCTACCTGTACCCCCAAGCAAGGCAGTGGAAAGATGAACTGGAGTTGGTCCCCGGGCGCTGCAGCTGCCTTCTGCTCCTATACAACAGGATGGGTTACATGCAGAAGCCAAATTCATTGTAAGAATACAATGACAAAATAAAGTGGCTTTCTTCCTTCTTCTTCTACAAGTTTTCAGTCACCCAGAAAATCATCCATCATCAAAACTAACCTGTGCGGTAAACTGGGGAAATTAAGCACTTCTGATATTTGATCAGTTCTCTAGAGCCACGTAGTTTGATATGAGCGTCAAAATACAATCGCTCTTAATTCAGTAAGAAGCAACGAGTCAAGCGAACTAACAGATCTTAATGATGTACAAAACATGAACAGTGCACTTATTGTATTTAGAGGTCCCATCATGCAAAACCTTGTAGGTGCAAAGGAACATTGTACAGTCAGTCCCAAATGTAAAGCCACTAGAAGCCAATGAAAATAGGCCAAAATGGAAGAACAGTGAGGCCTAAGATCCTCGAATACCCCAATACAGATTGTGGCGAGGGTTAGTATTACTATCCATGATTTTATCCACAATTAAAGTTGCTACCAAAAAGCCGTGAGTAACATGTCATAAATAAAAGCAAAATTGATTGATTTACTGCATTTTTGGCACATGGAAGCCTGTATTTCTGTCATGGTGGGAAAAAAATGCTTCACTTTCAAGTTCTTTATCTATTGAGCCCAAATTAATGTTCTAAATCTACACTGTCCAGCAAAAGTAATGGATTGGATCGGTGCTCGGTATCGGCCGATACTTCCTCAGAATCGGCACCAGCAGTGAAGAAGCGACACCGGTGCATCACGACTATGATCAGTCATAATCTATAGCCTGGCTGCAAAATGCTGCCATGTCTGCAAATAAGTACTAGCTGTTTGGTTGAAGCACGTATACAAGACATCCCACTGGTCAAGATGTGGGAGGCTCGCAGGGCTTAGTAGGTCCCGGAAGAGACAGGACTTTGGCTGTTTTATTCAGCTGAGCAAAAATTACACCCATTTTTATTTTTAGATGTTTACCAGTTATTAGGTGCTAGTGGACGGAGGCAGTGGCTAATTTGCATTTGGCTTGGCCTACAATGTCATCGGTTCTATTGAAGTTTACACGGAGAGAATTGAGTCTTTTCTAACGGCCGGACAGTTGTGCAGGATCTGTGTATTACCAAGGTCATTAGGATGTACTGACACGTGTCAGGGCTGCGTGACCGCCATCAACCTAGAAGCAGCAGTGGTAAAAGCAGGTTATGTACCACTGACATCAAGTATGAGCGAGTAGCTACAGCGGGCTGCATTACATACGAGATGAGTGAACTGGAGGGAAAGTGCCTCCACCACATAATACCTTTCACGTCAGAGGATGCTGACATTGCACGTTTTGTTTTCCTTAAAAAAATGACTCCTACCCTCCCAGGAAATGAGGACAGGTGGGATGAGATGTCGCTTATAGTTGGAAATCGATCGGCCGCGTTGTTGATCAACCCCCCCCCCCTTTGTTTCAGACTCAGTGTGTCAGTGTTGTACCCCTGTCCTCCACATTGCCATGTACACACAGTATGTTTGTAGAACGTAGTTGTACATGTGTACTCATGTGTTAGCGTATCCATGTGTTTACAGTGTGCATAAATGTACATTTGTATTGAGGGGTTTTAATGTGTAAGCTGTTGCAACAAATTTACTCAATAAGGACATAAAAAAATCTCTATCTATCTATCTCTCCATCCATCCATGTGTCTCTGTCTGTGTACCTATATGCTTCATACCCAGATAGCAAAATTGCTGTGGCCCGGACCCGTCCCACATCCGACACCTCATCCGGTCCACATACTGCGTGGAATGATGGCACTTGGGCGGTCCGCTCCTGCTTGCCAGATCTGGGCCAGAACCAAGCCATAGCAATGCCGCATGTGACACTTATTTGCCAAAGGTGGCCCATATCTGTTTTGTGATATTTGGGCCATATTCACCATTTACCACACGGGCCACTTCAGGGTCACATCCAGATTACATGTTGCCCAGAGCACCGCATCTTTGCCAGAAAAGGCCCACATTTGATTTGGCATATTTGGGCCGTATTTGCTATTATACATGTGGGCCACTTCAGGCTCACGTCCATTTTGTCAGGGCCAGAAGAAGGCCATCAGTGCCGCATCATTGCCTGAAGTGGCTCACATCCGGATGCTATGTGGGCATGGTAGTTCTGAAAAGAGGATTTTATTTGTTGTGATATTGAAATTCATATCTGTAATGATGTTAAGCATACACGTGTTTTTATTTAAAGATAATATTGATCACTGAAAGTAAGTGATATGTTAAGAGTAAGGGACTTTACTTGAAGAAAAAAAAAGCTGTAACAGTAGTATTGTTGTTCCTAGCTTGTTCCAGGGACTAATTTGAGTGTGACACACTACAAGAGGAAGGCTGGCTAGAGCTCCATGTAATGGCAAAAGTGTTATGTTGATTAAGTCAAAAGTAAGCAAGTTCAAGTGATTTAACCATCCATTCTGTATCGTTTAAAAAGAACAACAAAATGAAACACCATCTATCTATCTATCTATCTATCTATCTATCTATCTATCTATCTATCTATCTATCTATCTACTGGTAGTTTTTAAATTAAAGGTATATTTCGCATTTTGTGAGATCTATTTTCTCTCTTTGTTGATTCACCGCTGGGCGTTGACGATAACAGAAACATTTGGGCCTAATCTGGTGCACTTTTGGTATTACGGCTCAGTTACGGCACTGGCAACTGTTGTGTGGGCCAGACGTGGCCAAAAAGGCCATAAGCCGGGCCTGACTTGGGTTACGGCAAGTGTGTGGGCCAGACATGGCCCAAATGTAATGAACCGGGCTTGACTTGGGTTACAGCACATACTATGTGGCCCAGATGTGGCCCAAGTGTGGCTGAGTTGCGGCAGCCACACTCACCATGAGTCGACGCCGTCATTCAAGGCCAAATGTAAGATAACGGCAGATGTGGGCCACATTTGGGCCAAAGATTCTTTGCTATCTGGGATCAACTTCCATGCTTTTTTTTTTTTATGGAACGGTTTCAAAACGTGAAAAGAAAAAAGAAAAAGGAAATAAAAGAGAAGCATGAGATGTTTCTGGGAACAGAAGGCCTTCCAAATGCATTGTGAATGCAAATTATCCCCATGAACAGAATTCATAAGTAAACTCAGGGGAGACGGCGGCGCTCTTTCTCCCGCCTGCTATTTGTCTTCATGTTAGCATAACTCCTTGCAGAAAACACCACTAGTGTGAGAGAACACACCGGGCAACGTGGCGAATAAAATATGCAAATTGAAAGCAGCGTGCATCCATCAAATGTTTCTCTTTTGTGTTGGCGGATGCTCGCGTTGTGCCGTCTTTATTTATAAATGCCCCAGAACCCCGCGAAAACACGACAGGTTTACACGCCCCCCCTTTTTTTGAGCTGTACCCCACCAACCACCGCCAGCTAACGCTCGACGCTGTGAGGCTCATGGTGTTTGACGTGCACTTGTTAGACATGCAAATGAGCTGACACTGTTATGAACAGCTGACTGCTTGTCAGACTCTTTGTTTGGTGTCAGTTACACTTAACTTTTAATCTGAAGATCTTCCCCCACCCTGAACAGCGCTTTTACACTTCACGTAGCGTAGCCACATATTCATCGCTCATGGCAGCCGAGCTATGTCAGTACGGGGAGTACCGATAAGACAGACAACATAAATAAGATGGAGTCACGGTGCTTCTACTAACATGCTCTATACATGTAGCGGATTAATAGCCCTCCCAGATAGCAAAATTGCTGTGACCCGGACCCGTCCCACACCGACACTTTCATCCGGACCACATACTTGGGCAGTCCGCTCCCGTTTGCCAGATCTGGGCCAGAACCAAGCCATAGCAATGCCGCATGTGCCACATATTTGCCAAAGGTGGCCCATATTTGTTAAGTGATATTTGGGCCATATTCACCATTTACCACACGGGCCACTTCAGGGTCACATCCAGATTACATGTTGCCCAGAGCACCGCATCTTCGCCAAAAAATTTCCATCCATCCATTATCCAAACCGCGTATCCTGCTCTCAGGGTCGCGGGGATGCTGGAGCCTATCCCAGCAGTCATTGGGCAGCAGGCAGGGAGACACCCTGGACAGGCCGCCGGGCCGTCACAGGGCTAGGCCCACATTCAATGTGGCATATTTGGGTCATATTTGCGATTATACATGTGGGCCACTTCAGGCTGACATCCATTTTGTCAGGGCCAGGAGAAGGCCTTCAGTGCCGCATCGTTGCCTGAAGTGGCCCACATCCGGATGCTATCTGGGCTAAATGCACATTTTATCTGGACAGCCCCATCCTCTGTCTGTGCTTTGGCACACTAGCTAGCAAAGTATTCTGAAAGCACCGACTGCTAAAATCCCCTTTTTTTTGTCCATTCATTTTGATGCACTGGCAGACCAGAATCTCTGCTGAACTGGATCTGTGTATGTTGATTATAATGTAAGGAGACCGTTTTAAAACACACATCCCAGCTAGATTTAGTTACCAATACACACAGCCAGATATGAAATCGCCAGCCCAGAACGAATCTCAAGCCGGGCAAACAGCAGGCCAGGGGTTCACATTTTGTAAAGTTAAAGCATCACCAGGTCACCTTTTTTTCGCCTCAACATACCGTAAAATACATTTCAGTGGCACAGCGTGATGGTTATGGGAGAATGACACAATCTCTGTTCAGATCAGTTCCCTATAGAAGCTTTGTGCATTTTTTTTCTGCCCCCCTGGTATGAAACCTCCCGGTAAATATAGAGATTGCTTTATGGCATATATCTAGGTATAGTAATTTGAGATTACCTCATCTGTGAAGACAGCTCTTCCACAATAGTCTTTTGAGCTACGGCTTGGACATAAATGCACATCTTTTTGCTACAAGAAGAAGGAGGAGGAAAAAGCGCCTTGGTTGTCTTTGCGACAGCAATTAAAAATTATGTTACCAAAATCCAAAAATTTACCTGGTGCCTCTTTGAAATAAGCAATAAATTCTCAAATCCTGTCAGAAAGTGAGATAATAACAGTTCTCTCTCCTGCCGGGTTCAGTCATGGCCAACTCAAATGACACAAACAACGCATGTAAACAATAAACATGATTTTAGTGATAATTAGAACCATCACTGCATTGTTTGACTTGACTATCGACCTATGAAAATATTTTTTTGTATTTTTGTCCTTTTTACTGAAGTTCTATTTCTAAGCAAACTCAGGAATCAGGAACACTGTCATTTCACTGAAGTGAAACGAAATATAATTTCCCCCAGTCCACAGAGGTGTAACACAAAGACAAAAACACATATCCAAACTACAAGAACACATATAGCCAAAGTAAGAACACATGTTCTTATATGTGGGGAGAGGGCGGCGCAAATTCACGTTTGCAGCGGCCTCACCCAGTGCCGTCCATGCAGTGTCTTTGTCCACGTCTGCATCTGTTTGTCTTTGTTTGATGGCTGAGAGAGATGGCGCTTGATCGGCTGGGAGAGCTTGGTCTGCTGCATCCTGTGGGCCCAGGGACCGCAGCCCTGCCTGGAGCTGCGCCTGAAGACTTAATGCCAAGGGCGGTGTGACAGGACGCGGAAGCGGGGCAGGCTACGCTAACTGCTAGCCCATGCAAACCTGCAGTTCTGATAACACTGAGGGCTTTCTGGCGGCGGCCTCGCCTAGCCTTGACTGTGTTTTTAGTGTCGTCGTGTGGAGTGCGGGGAGGTGTGTCGAAGGTGTCTGGCTGGGAGAGCTAGCGTTAGATTGGCTGAGGGAGCTTGGTCTGCTGCATCCTGTGGGCCCGAGGACCAAGGCCCTGACCAGAGCTGCACCTGACCAGCAGTTCCGACAGTCATCCTGGCTGGCGTTCGTTCTCCTGGACAGTGATTTTTGTTGTTGTTTAGTTTAGATATATGTTCTTAGTTTGGATATATGTGTTCTTGTAGTTTTTGGATACGTGTTTTTGTCTTTGTGTTGCACTGCTGTGGGTTGGGGGAAATGATGTTTCGTTTCATTTCATGCCAAGTGTTTCTGATTCTGTTTCTGATTCTGATATAGCCAAACTAGAACACATATAACCAAACTAAGAACACACATATCCAAACGAAGATTACATATGTCCAAACTAAGAACACATATATCCAGACTAACACAAAAATGCAAACTAAGAACACATATATCCTAACTAACACATATATCCAAACTAAGAACTCACATATCCAAACTAAGAACACACATATCCAGACTAACACATACATCCAAACTAAGAATACATATCCAAACCAAGAACACATATATCCAGACTAACACATATGTCCAAACTGAGATCACATATATCAAACTAACACATATCCAAACTAAGAACACATATATCCAAACTAAGGACAAATATATCCAAACTAAGAACAAGTATATCCAAACTAAGAACACATATATCCAAACTAAGGACAAATATATCCAAACTAAGAACAAGTATATCCAAACTAAGACTAAATATATCCAAACTAAGAACACATATATCCAAACTAAGAACACATATATCCAAACTAAGAACACATATATCCATACTAAGAACAAATATATCCAAACTAAGATCATATATATCCAAACTAAGAACACACACACACACACACACACACACACACATATATATATATATATATATCCAAACTAAGAATACATATATCCAAACTAAGAACACACATATATATATGTATCCAAACTAAGAACACATATATCCAAACTAAGAACAAGTATATCCAAACTAAGACTAAATATATCCAAACTAAGAACAGATATATCCAAACTAAGAACAAATATATCCAAACTAAGAACAAATATATCCAAACTAAGAACAGATATATCCAAACTAAACACATATAACCAAACTAAGCAACAAATGTGATTATTGTGGACATCCCACAACCAACCTGGCCCATGCTGGCTGTGACCCATTTGTGGGTGGCGACTCATAGCTTCAAATCCATCACACCAGAAGACGTTTAAAGTCCTAATCGACTAGGAAAAGACTTGGCATCAAACATTTAGCAGCTGACCATCACAGATTACAATCATAGACGAGCACGTTGGTTAGACATGCAGTCATAGAGGTGCACACACTTGCTGATAAACTCAGATCTGTCCAGTTTCCGGTCATAAAAATAACATATGTTCGATATCATCATGATGGCTCCTACCAATTGAAGGCTCAATCGGGCGGCGAGCAGTTTCCTCGCACAATATAAAATAACAGAGGTTAGGGTTTCACATAGACCAATTCACTCGCCACCGTCTTGCAAATCAGTCGTCATGGCCAAACAGAGGTTATAATCGTCCTTTTAATCACGTGTTCGTGGCTTTTAGATTCGGAAGGCAAAGGGTCTGGATTAAAATGAACCTCTCCTGTTTGTCCAGCTGAATGTGCCAGTGACTCAAAGCGGTTTGCTGGCTGCATGTTGGCACTTATCAATCTGTTAAGTGCCAACATCCTCATTAGAGCCCTCTCCGTTCTCCCCCCCCCCCCACCCCCTCCGTGTTTCCCCGGTGTGCTGCCTTCCTGCTGATGTGGGGTCCTGGTGATTCGAGCCGATGACAGTCCTAAGTGCTTTCAGGGACATGTATTGATTGTAGGTATTGCGAGCCATTTACACAGCTTGGCATCTCTCATCTACTGCACTAGAAAACGGCTTCATTTTGTGCAGCACTTTGCTAAAATGTGCCTAGCTGAGGTTTTATCTGGTGTTTCCAGTTCAGGACGTGTAAGAAAACACAGACAGGGTTTTACAAAAGGGGGAAAAATAACTATAACAGTGACACACAGTAAGTGTCTGATGAATAATGCAATACAAAGGTCTGGGATGCGTGTGTGTGTGTGCGCTGATGGTTAATGACGTAGGACAGTTTTGCACCATTATGTTTTAAGTTGAATGGAGAGCTTTGGCCTAACCTTGATTAAAATATGACATTGATTTGCACAACTCATGATGGTCAAAGTTGGGATGTGGTTCTCTTTACCGTGAGAAGCATGACCTAGCTGTCGGGGGGGACCATCCTGCAGCTGGAAGTATAAAGGTGCAATTCCTGCGAGAGCCGAGTTGAACTACTTGTGAAAGAGTCCTTGAGCAAGACATTGACTCTCCCACCTGCTTCAGGGCCGGAGCGTCGAGGCCTCCAGTGAAATGCATATGTGGAGAAACCACAATTGGTCCTTATTACACGGTGCATAACATGGTGATTAAAATCGAAAAGGATCTACTACATCCTGTAACCGACAGACAGTGGAGTTGTAGGAAAATATCGACACACGAGTATTGCAATACTATCTTTAGCAGTATTATGTTGCTTTTCAAAAACATTACATCGATTTTAAGATCCCAGGCAGCATCCGGATGTGGGCTACGTCAGGCAATGATGCGGCACTGATGGCCTTCTTCTGGCCCTGACAAAATGGATGTGAGCTTGAAGTGGCCCACATGTATAACAGCAAGTATGCCAAATCAAATATGGGCCTTTTTTGGCAAAGATGCGGTGCTGTCGGCAACATGTAATCTGGATGTGACCCTGAAGTGGCCTGTGTGGTAAATGGTGAATATGGCCCAAATATCACGTAACAAATATGGGCCACCTTTGGCAAATGTGTGGCACATGCAGCATTGCTATGGCTTGGCTCTGGCCCAGATCTGGCAAACAGGAGCGGACCGCCCAAGTGCCATCATTCCACGCGATATGTGGGTTAGATGAAGTGTCGGGTGTGGGACGGGTCTGGGCCACAGCAATTTTGCTATCTGGGATTAAACACAAAGTGGCATGGCAGCGGCACTAATTTATTGTGTTGTTCACATCTCTGACCAGTAGGTGGCAGGTGCAGTATGGTAACAGGGCTTAACAGAACAGCAGCAGCAGGCGTTGGCAGTGCACACTAGCACTAGCACACTAGCTATGGCTCTGATTACTCTGATTTTATGAATATTGGGGTGCTTTTTGATGACTGTTTTATTTGCTCAATAAACACATTTACAAAAATAAAGACATTAAAGACATTATGAATACGACATAACAGGTGCTTGGCTACAGAACAAATCTAAATGCATACACACATTTCCTGACCCTATCTGTATTTAACCCAATTTCCGAATATTTTGACGAAATATTGCGATTTATCACTGCATTTGTAGTATCATGATATATATATATATATATTACATTGAATCGCGAAACTTGTATCATGACATGAGTTATATCGCCAAAGTCTTGCCAATACGCAGCCCTCGTAGATGAATACATTGGCTGAAAGACGGATCGATACGGGTCGATTTTGTTTATTCGTGCCTTGTGGTCTGTGTCGGTGTTTCCTGTATTTGTGTTTTAGCTACCTGCTCCCATCTGTACAGCACTTTGCTCAGTGTGGGTTATCTTAAATTTGACTTGACTTGATACAGATAAATTGGCTGGCTGATTGACTGATTGCCAGAATCGTCATTGCACCTGTTGTACGTCCTCGTTTTCTTCAGTCTTGGCGGTAGACAGACAGGCCTCGGCTCTTTCTTCCATTTGGATAGCTACCAGCTAAGGTTCAGCCCCCCCCCCCGTGCCCTGCTCTCTGACCTCTCGTCCTGCCCACACCGCATGGTGGTTTTGGCTCTGGCCCCGGGGTCACTGACCCTGACCAACAAACGTGGTCATTATTGCCAGCGGTCTGCTCAATCGCTCTCTATCAATCTCTCGCTCTCTTCATCTCTCTCTCCCTCTCCATCGCTCTTGCTCTCACTCTCTCGTGCTCTCTCCATCTCTCGCTCTTTCTTTTTCTCTCCATCTCTTGCCCTCTCTCTCCATCGCTCTCTCTCGCTCTCTCATCTGTCTGTCCGTCTGTCTGTCTCCATCTCTCTCTGTGTCTCTCGCTCTCTTCATCTCTCTCTCCCTCTCCATCGCTCTTGCTCTCTCTCTCTCGCGCTCTCTCCATCTCTCGCTCTTTCTTTTTCTCTCCATCTCTTGCCCTCTCTCTCCATCTCTCTCTCGCTCTCTCCATCTGTCTGTCTCTGTCTCTCTCTCGCTCTCTCTCCATCTCTTGCTCTCTCTCGCTCTCTCCATCTCTTGCTCTCTTTCTTTTTCTCTCCATCTCTTGCCCTCTTTCCATCTCTCTCTCGCTCTCTCCATCTGTCTGTCTGTCTGTCTGTCTGTCTGTCTGTCTGTCTGTCTCTCTCGCTCTCTCTCCATCTCTTGCTCTCTCTCGCTCTCTCCATCTCTTGCTCTCTCTCGCTCTCCATCTCTTGCTCTCTCTCGCTCTCTCCATCTCTTGCTCTCTCTCCATCTCTCCATCTCTTGCTCTCTTTCTTTTTCTCTCCATCTCTTGCCCTCTCTCCATCTCTCTCTCGCTCTCTCCATCTGTCTGTCTGTCTGTCTGTCTGTCTGTCTGTCTGTCTCTCTCGCTCTCTCTCCATCTCTTGCTCTCTCTCGCTCTCTCCATCTCTTGCTCTCTTTCTTTTTCTCTCCATCTCTTGCCCTCTCTCCATCACTCTCTCTCTCTCGCTCTCTCCATCTGTCTTTCTGTCTGTCTCTCTCTCCATCTCTCTCTCTCTCTCCATCTCTCCATCTCTCTCTCCATCTCTTGCTCTCTTGCTCTCTCCATCTCTTGCTCTTTCTTTTTCTGTCCATCCCTTGCCCTCTCTCCATCACTCTCTCTCTCTCGCTCTCTCCGTCTGTCTCTCTCTCCATCTCTTGCCCTCTCTCCATCACTCTCTCTCTCTCGCTCTCTCCATCTCTTGCTCTCTCCATCTGTCTGTCTCTCTCTCCATCTCTCTCTCTCTCTCTGCCCAGAGCCGCGGCCGAACCTTAATGAGTGGTGAGTCCCCTGGCCAAGCCAAACATAAGCCCAGACCGGAGCTCTCTCCCCCACCCCACCCACCACCCTCACCCACCACTGCAAATAGAGCCAAGTGGGCGTAGTGAGGGCGAAGCTGCAGCCAGTCAACCACATCACCTCACAAGACTGGCAGACAGGAGATTTAAAAGGCATCGAGTTACAGTTTTCCCTCGGGAAACAGCGTGTCCCTTTTTTTTCCTTTTTAATTTATCTAATTAATTAGTCGACGGACGAAAAAGAGAAATGCTGTATCCCCGCCTGTAACGTGATGCGGTCTTTTCCATATTCGGCTCTGTGTCCTCTTACAAAACGAGCCCGAGCGCTTCCTTGAAATTGGCACCGACATCACGGCGTTTGTTTTCCCCCCCATATAATCAACCAATTTGGGATGATTGTCTTTGCTCCTCTCCTGCCCCCCGTGGCGACCGTCGATCGCCCACACGCAGCTGTCGCGATCTCTTAAACAAAGTTTTGAATATTCCGTTCAGGCAATTCCAACTTTTGAAATTAACTTTGACCCGCGGGGCACGCTCGCGGCTTAAAGATAATCACATTAAGGGTGAGGACCCTGACCCGTTTTTGCATCAGTAAGTTTCGGGGGGGGGGGGTGGTGGTGGTGAAAAACCACTCAATCGGCAATTGTTGTCTGGCCTTTTGTGGGAATGTGAATAGCACCTTATTGATTGGAAGCAAAATGTTTTTAATGATGTAGATGAGATTTCTGGGTTGCTAACTAACGGGAGGATGGAGGCCCACTTCAATCTATTCTCAAGTCAAGTTCCAAATGGGAAAATCTTTACGGGCATAATTAAGGCTGATCCGAGAAGAACGCCGAAACTTTCTCATTTTTTCCCCCTCTTCTTCACCTATCCAACCCTGACTAGTGTGTAAATACACGACCCCCGTAGAATAGAGATGAGGCCGTGCAGGAAAGTCATGAATATAAAACAGATGGCGGTATCGATATCTAACTTAACTTAATGGGAATGATAAACATGTCTGTGTTATTGTAATGTACTTTTCCTAGATGAGCAACTCGGTGACGTTATTCAAGTGCGTTTTAAATGATTGTGAACTGCTAAAAAGACTCACTGGCCGATCAGCCAGGGGCTCGGCCCCTTTGGTCGAGCGGTTAGTCTCGTGGTGCAGTACAACCCTGGTTCGAATCCCGCAGCGGGCGGAAATAGGCTTGGTTACATTGGTGGCAGCGGTGGGATCCGGAAGTGTGCAGATCCTCATAAGTCTCCTCGGAGCGCGGGAATAATGAAGTGCTTCTGGGAGAGGGTGACCTCTGTAAACTACTAAAAGACTCACTGGCCGGTCGGCCAGAGGATCAGCCCCTTTGGTCGAGCGGTTAGCGATGTGGCGCCTCGTGGTGCAGTACAACGCTGGTTCGAATCCCGCAGCGGGCGGAAATAGGCTTGGTTACATTGGTGGCAGTGGTGGGATCCGGAAGTGTCCAGAAACGTGCAGATCCTCATAAGGTCTCCTCGGAGCGCGGGAATAATGAAGTGCTTCTGGGAGAGGGTGACCTCTGTAGACTACTAAAAGACTCACTGGCCGGTCGGCCAGAGGATCAGCCCCTTTGGTCGAGCGGTTAGCGATGTGGCGCCTCGTGGTGCAGTACACCGCTGGTTCGAATCCCGCAGCGGGCAGAAATACGCTCGGCTACCTTATTATGGGTTCAAGTAGCCGTGCTAATGTGGAAATTTCAAACAAGACCACATCAAGAACTAATTCAAATCCTCCAGTTTAAGTCAAAAGGACGCATGCTGTAGAGAAAACGTGTCTTGTTCATTCATCTTTAGGCGCGCGGGAAGACGTTTTAAGCAGGGGGGCTGCCAACTAAAATGAAAAGTATTGTGGCGACACGGCAGAATGAGTCGGGAGGCTGAGATCTCTTTTTAATCGCAGCTCCTGTGCCCCATACACCGTACGACCCCGGGGGTGCCAGAACTGACAACAACGTAACAAGCCCCCCCCCCCCCCCCATGGCGACATCAGACCCAGTCACGGTCCTCCAGTCAGTTAGTCAGTAAACGGTCTCCTACTTAGTCTGAGTCGAACCCCCAAAACAACAACACAAGAATAACCACAGCATGAACGCCACATCATTAAAACAAAAATTTAAATCTAACATGAACAGTCCCATCAGCCATTGCGCCGCCCCAGCGCGGAACCGCCGACAGCCAGAGCGACCGCCTCCCCCGGTGGCTACAGCATGACGTCATTGTTTTGCTTGTAAGGCGCGTGTGGAGCAGACTTGGAATGGAGAGTATACTACTTTATTATTAAACATGTGCGTTCCACACAGCCCTGACCCACTGTTCAAAATAAAGTTGTGTTTTATTTTACTGCATTTGTACGCTAGGAAAAACTGGGTCTAAGATGTTACACAGCCACCTACCACTACTGGGGAGGGGGGGGGGGCTGCACCCACCACCACTAGCGGGAGCTGCAGCCCCCCTTCCCGCGGTAATGCATACAACCGATTAATGAGTTAGCTCCTGCTGGAAGGTGCATCGCAACAGACGAAAACGGCACATCTCTTACCCGTTGACACAACAAGTATTGGCGTTTTCCTCACTACTGTTTACACTATGCTGTAGTGCAGTAGTACCACCAACCATAAAAACAGCATTGCTCTGCATGCATAATACATGAACCGCTTGCAAGGAAAGCCCCATGTGCACTGAAGCTTCTCAGCACGAGCAAGAGGGATTCACAGCGGAAGTGTATGGCGGACTTCTTTAAACTCCTAGCAGATACGTCTATCCCAGAGCAGCTTGCCCTCTTCGACCCGGGTTTCCGCCGAGTTCCTTCATTCCTTCAAGGTCACCAGTCCATCAAAAGTAAAGCCGGAATTGATGGTGTTGGTGAGCCTGATGATGGATTGGGTGGGCTCACGGCAGTGTTGCAAGAAAAAAAACAAAAAAAACAACAACTCTGCAGGATGCTTTTGTTATTCCTGGGTCTCATGACTCAATAAATGTTTCCATCCGACTTTCGAATAAATTTCAAGCAGAGATAAATGTCCCAGAAAAATAAAGTCAACGTGCATTTAGGTGTAAAAGGTGCATTTTTTTCGGCTCTGCCTCCAGCAAACACAACCTTGAATGCAGGCGTACATGTGCTAGTGTGTCACACGTCCATACCTGCACACCCACAGGAGAGATGGATGGAGACCATCAAGAACCCATTCATGTCACACTTCTTTCTTATTGGTTCAGCCGATGGTCATTTAATGCTGTCCGAAAAAAAGAAGGCAAATTGCACCCAACAATGTTACTGTGCAGCAAATGGACCTACATCAAACCTTGATAAGTAGCTGCACCATGAAGCTGCTGTTTCCTTTCTAATATCTCATATCTAACCTCATATCTCCTGTCTAATATCTGGTGTTGTTCTTTTCATATATCGAACGAAGGAAGGTTTCTAGTAGGGTTCAGAAAATATCCATACACTCGATTTTCACGATATTATCTTTTGTGATACTGTATCAATTCTCAAAACCACTGTATTGTGGTGGACACGTATTGGGGACAGAATTCAACCCAGGAACTAAGGGTTAAGTCATGGTTGCCCTGGCAGGTTAACGCAGGGTTAAGTTATGGTTGTCCAGCCAGTTTCCTGGTTCTTCTCGCCGCCTCCGCTCAGTCGAGCAGTGGCTTTGTTGTCTCTCTGATTTACCGTGGATTAAAGAAAGTTGCCTACACGGCTAAAGTGTGAACCTACGGTCTTCTCTGTTCCTTCGGCTCTACAGTATCGATTTTTAATCGTTTACACGTAAAGGTTCATGGCGAACATTTTGTGTTGTGCGTAACCCCGTGACCGCTAGATAGCAGCGATTGGCCTCTTCCTCTTGAGACAGGAAGTAGCATAAGCACAAAGAACACAGGCCTATGAAACCGCGATATATCGCCTTTCTTACAGTATCGCGATATATCGCGAGACATCGAAACGTAACCCCTCCTGAGGGGTGGAGCAGCGACCGGGACAGCGCGGAAGAGCTGCGTGATTGGCCAAGTATAATTGGGGAGGAAAAGGGGGAAACCCCCCCCCCCAAAACAATCAATATTGTGGTAGCGTCAATATCGGGTAATCGTGTATCTGTCATTTACCGTCACCATTTTGTGCCAAGAGAGATGATCGGATGTAAAGCTTGGAGGTGTGTATTCCAAACCTTTCTGTCTTGTCACTTCGTCCACAGTGCACGTGAAGGCGGGAACCTGCGAGGTGATCGCCGCACACCGCTGCTGCAACAAGAACAAGATCGAGGAGCGATCCCAGACCGTCAAATGCTCCTGCTTCCCCGGACAGGTGGCCGGGACAACAAGAGCGGCGCCATCTTGCGTGGACGGTACGGCGGGCTTCTAGTTCAACTTTTGGGGATTTTTCTTTTTTTTTTTTGTACGTCACATTTAGTATGGCTGAAACCAATGGCGGCTGGCCAGTAGAGGGCGCTGGGCAGCTGCCCCCTTCAAATATCAAGAGATGAAAATCTACTTAAAATATGATAAAAATAATTTAGTTGTGTAATGCAGATAATTATGAAATAAAATTATTTTTCAGCCTGTCAGCAGCCATTAAATACTGGTTTCAAATGGTATTTGGTTGGTTCCTGTCTGAATACATATACTTCCTGGGTGAGGGGCGGAGGCCAAACCATACCTGATGTAAGCCCTCAAACTTGTGGCGAGCAGGTGACCCGAGGCTGCTCTCTGATTGGGTGCTGCAGATTTTCCAGGGGGCGTCGTTGGTATTGTTTTAATGTTTTTTTCATCTAATGTGATTGGACAATTCTCGTGGCTGTCAATCATGTTCACACCCACCACGACGCCTCGTCTCGGCTGCCAATCACCCACCGCCTACGAACCCTGATAAAATCTATAGGCTACATTGTCCTTCTGAATAACTGTGTGGCTGTGGACATTAAAGCAGCTGTTAGGTGTGCTGCGCCAAGGTACATTGCCCCCCCCCCCATTTTTAGCACCAGCCGCCACTGGCTGAAACACAGCGAGGTGTAACGCCAACTGTCAGCCCTTTCACTGAGCCGCTGGTGCTTATTTCAATATGCACGACTTTCGGCGCTTTTCCCACAAAACAACAAATGTGTGAGAAAGGTGTTGTGGTGTGGTTGCGTTGGGAGTTAATGACCCCGCTGGATTGTCTCCCGCGGGGCTCAAATCGAACCGTCCACCGGTTCATTCACTCCCCCTTTGTCTGCAGTTAGCTACAAGAGCATATCAGACCCCCGCGCTCAGCCGAGTGGAGAGAAGGCCAGGTCATTTAATATCATGTCAACAGTGGCCTCTGTTGCAGGTGAATCGATCCCGATCTCCTCTTTTTCTCCCATAATGGCTCTGACAGGGGCGTCCTCCATTTTGACAGTCCTCTCCACGCTTTTAGAAATGTCAAGGGACACTGTCACTCCCCCCGTAGGCCTCCTCGGAGCAACTTAAGACCTTGATGCGCCAACCTTTCACTGCTCACTTTATTACCCCTCCTACGCACACACACACACACACACACACACACACACAAAACGCTTCACTCATGCTGGCTGCCTGTGCTCACAGCGCTGCAAGGCTTGACATTGACCCACACACTGTAATTCACTGCCGAGCACACAAAGGCATGGTGGGAATGACGGGTTACCCTGTCAGCCGCGGATCAAAACGTGTTGCCTTCACTCTGCCTGACGTGTGTGTGGAAACAGG
This sequence comes from Lampris incognitus, assembly GCF_029633865.1. Lineage (NCBI taxonomy): Eukaryota > Metazoa > Chordata > Actinopteri > Lampriformes > Lampridae > Lampris > Lampris incognitus. The sequence continues at coordinate 140,556,588 of NC_079212.1, read as the reverse complement.
CAGCGTTCTGTGACTGAACCCACTTCGGCCAGAGCCCCGCCGCGGCTCTTACCGTTATAATTATGATCATCACGCCGAGGACATGCCAACACAGTCCCCGTCCAAATGTCAGCTGGTTTTATATGAGCGAAGCTCTCAAATGGTCAAAGTCCAATTTCAGATGTGGATTAGTAGTGTTCCCAGGGCGTCCGGGTAGCGTAGCGGCCTATTCCGTTGCCTGCCAACACGGGGATCGCCGGATCGAATCCCCGTGTTACCTCCAGCTTGGTAGGGCGTCCCTACAGACACAATTGGCCGTGTCTGCGGGTGGGTAGCCGGATGTGGGTGTGTGTCCTAGTCGCTGCACTAGCGCCTCCTCTGGTTGGTCGGGGCGTCTGTTCGGGGGAGGGGGATAGCGTGGTCCTCCCATGCCCCAGATAGCATCCGGATGTGGGCCACTTCAGGTAATGATGCGGCACTGATGGTCTTCTTCTGGCCCTGACAAAATGGATGTGAGCTCACATGTATAATAGCAAATATGGCCCAAATATGCCAAATCACATGTGGGCCTTTTTTGGCAAAGATGCGACGCTCTGGGCAACATGTAATCTGGATGTGACACTGAAGTGGCCCGTGTGGTAAATGGTGAATATGGCCCAAATATCACAAAACAAATATGGGCCACCTTTAGCAAATATGTGGCACATGCGACATTGCTATGGCTCGGTTCTGGCCCAGATCTGGCAAACAGGAGCGGACCGCCCAAGTGCCATCATTCCACACGTTTATGTGGGCCAGGTGAAGTGTCGGGTGTGGGACGGGTCCGGGCCACAGCAATTTTGCTATCCGGGGCGCTACGTCCCCCTAGTGAAACTCCTCACTGTCAGGTGAAAAGAAGCGGCTGGCGACGCCACATGTATCGGAGGAGGCATGTGGTAGTCTGCAGCCCTCCCCGGGTCAGCAGAGGGGGTGGAGCAGAGATCGGGACGGCTTGGGAGAGTGGGGTAATTGGCTTGATACAATTAGGGAGAAAAAATCCACAAAAAATAAATAAATAAATAAATAAATAAATAAATAAATAAATAAATAAAAAATAGTGTTTCCAGTAGCTGGTCTCCTGGTGCACAGGACTGCATCAAAACACAATCACCACAAAGAAAAACAAGAGACGGGCTGATAAGGATTAGTCGCCATCGATGAAATTAAAAATTTGTTTCTAAAGCTCTTTTTTTGTGTCATATAATCTCTTTATTGGCACGTCAAATTTCCTGCCTCAGGCTACCGTGAAAACTAATATTTCAAAGATAAGAACACACACACACACACACACACACACACACACACACACACACACACACACCTTCAGCTTATTCACAACTTCAAAATCAGCATGAAGTAGTGAAACGGAAACCCGGCCCTTGCTAACTGCCTGTCTGGCGTCCTCTCTCCCACAGCGTCCATAGTTGCACAGAAGTGGTGGTGCCAGATGCACCCCTGCATGGATGGGGAGGAGTGCAAAGTGCTGCCAGACCGGAAAGGATGGAGCTGCAGTACCGGAAACAAAGTAAAGACGACCAAGGTGGGTGAAAAGCCCTCGCGGTTCATCACATGGTAGGCGTTACAGGGAAAAACGGAAACTGCAGAATAAGGGTGAAAGGTAAAATCACGAGGATTTACTTGCAAACAAATGTCGTCGTTTGATTCCGTCCGTTGCCGTCTTATTTTAGATAAAGTTTAAATCACAGGTATCCAAATCCTGCATGTTTTTGTTGTTTATTTCTACATTATGGTTACTGGCAGGTAGAAAAATAACATCCCGGGCGTCCGGGTGGCGTGGCGGTCTATTCTGTTGCCTACCAACACGGGGCTCGCCGGTTCGAATCCCCGTGTTACCCCCGGCTCGGTCGGGCGTCCCTACAGACACAATTGGCCGTGTCTGCGGGTGGGAAGCCGGATGTGGGTGTGTGTCCTGGTCGCTGCACTAGCGCCCCCTCTGGTCAGTTGGGGCGTCTGTTCAGGGGGGAGGAGAACTGGGGGGAATAGCGTGATCCTCCCACGCGCTACGTCCCCCTGGTGAAACTCCTCACTGTCAGGTGAAAAGAAGCGGCTGGCGACTCCAGATGTATCGGAGGAGGCATGTGGTAGTCTGCAGCCCTCCCCGGGTCGGCAGAGGGGGTGGAGAAGGAACCGGGACGGCTCAGAAGAGTGGGGTAATTGGCCAAGTACAACTGGGGAGAAAAAGAGGGAACCCCCCCCCCTAAAGAAAGAAAATAAATGCCCACATAATGTTATATGATGAAGCAAAGCTGATGTAGGTGTAGTTCGGTCTAAGAAAATAGTTCCTACATGAAACTGCTCACAAGGTCTGTGGACTATCTTGAGTAACCGGGTCATGATTTCTGGAAGGGGAGACAGCTGTTGAGTTTTTCAAATGTATTGCTCGCCGCTTTGAGCAGCACAAGCCGAGTGCCGCCCAGTGCCATTGTGTCCCGAGAGAAGGCGGACATCTCCACGGCCCATATCTCCAGAACTCCTCGACTCACACCCAAACCATCCAGATGGATAAACGGCACTGCAAATACGAGGAAAAACATGTATTTTGGAGGTGAACCGTCCCTTTAAATTCGTGACAGGAGATAGGGAGGGACATTTCTTCAAACACCAGGTTTATACCTAGCCAACACATTTTGCATCCATACATCCATTATCTGAACCGCTTATCCTGCTCTCAGGGTCGCGGGGATGCCGGAGCCTATCCCAGCAGTCAGTGACGGACTTGGACAAAAATAAGGCTCTGGCATTTGGTCCCGACAGGCCCATTTTCCAAAGGGGGGGTTGTGTATTTTGTAATGCAAATATCACATACACATGATCGGCACCAGCAGCACTTACAGGCCTTCTTAACTAAATGATACACACACTGAAGCAGAGCACAACACGTTCAGACGACCATCTTAGAATAACACAATGGCAATGAGTGGAATACGCGTAAAGAACAGGAGGTTATGCTCGCATAGCTTTGTTAATGCAAATGACGCTCCGCAGTTGGCACCAACAGCCCCCGCTACAGGCTTCCACAATAACGACATATCCCATGAAGTTCATTCATATTAATGTCTCTCTAGTATCTCCTCGTTAGCTTGACTCCCTCCCTTGTTATCTTGTGTCTCTCCCTCATGTCACTCTCCCTTCTCGTTAGCCTGCCTCTCTCCCTCCTCGTTAGCTTGTCTCTCTGTCTCTCCCTCCTTGTGCTCCTTTTCCTCCTCCATGCTGCTAACGTTAGCTACTTTAGTCGTTTTGGACATGGCGGGCTGCATAAACATAGTTGACTTGGCCCATTTAGCTGCGCCAGCCACAAGGCGTGTTCTTCTTCCTCTCGCTCTCTTTTTCAGCACCTCCTTTTCTTTTCTTTTCTTTTTTTTTTACTGTTTTCTTCCATTTTTAACCTTTTATTGTTGAACTCGACCAAAGATGAACTTGACCAACTTGACCGCATTGTGATTGCACGTAAGCCTAGGCCTGGGCCGATCCACTTGAGGAGGGGGACCGGCCGCCACCTTACACTAACATTATTCAACATAGTTTACCAGGGAGCCCCTCCCCCCCTCCCTACAACAGTGGGCCACCTCATCCTGTATAATTGGCTGGTGTGATACGTGATTGTAGCCGCCTGCGTTGAATAAAAAATAAACTTACGCTGCTATACTCAGAGTATAGCAGCCCAGAGGCCCAAAAGTGCAGCGGCATTTGCCAGAACTGCCAGATTGCCTGTCCGGGCATGCCAGCAGTCATTGGGCAGCAGGCGGGGAGATACCCCGGACAGGCTCCCAGTCAATCACAGGGCTGACACACACACATTCACACCTAGGGACAATTTAGTATGCTGATTCACCTGACCTACATGTCTCTGGACTGTGGGAGGAAACCGGAGCACCCGGTAGAAACCCATGCAGACACGGGGAGAACATGCACACAGGGGATGACCCAGGACGACCCCCGAGGTTTGACTATCCTGGGGCTCGAACCCAGGAACTTCTTGCTGTGAGGTGACCACACTAACCACTTCGCCACCGTGCCGCCATTTGGCATTCATGTGATCATTAGTTTATGTATACATCTTGGCTGTGTAGCTGATGTTATCTCCAGCCTCTACCTAGCTTGCGCCGTGTTAGCTACAAACCAAATCTCTCTTTTTCTTACTGATTCTCACCAGAATACAAAACTTCTTGGTCCTGAGCTGAAGTTTGTATGAACTCAAGAAGGCCTCTTAGTTTCTGTGTGACCCATGAGCAACACCTCCATTTCATCTCCGCATCTGAATTTTCACCCACATTTATGCAGCAAGAATTTGGGCTCCAGGGTTCAATCAGTGGTCTCATCTTACACGGACGTATCAGGTCAAAACGACTGAGATCATGTCCCAGAGTCATCAAAAGATAGTATTTTACGGTAAACACATTTATTTTCCCTGATTTACTATTATATACAGTGGTGTGAAAAAGTGTTTGCCCCCTTCCTGATTTCTTATTTTTTTGCATGTTTGTCACACTTAAATGTTTCAGATCATCAAACAAATTTAAATACTAGACAAAGATAACACAAGTAAACACAAAATGCAGCTTTTAGATGAAGGTTTTTATTATTAAGGGAAAAAAAATCCAAAGCTACATGGCCCTGTGTGGAAAAAGTGATTGCCCCTTAAACCTAATAACTGGTTGGGCCACCCTTAGCAGCAACAACTGCAATCAAGCGTTTGCGAGAACTGGCAATGAGTCTTTTACAGCGCTGTGGAAGAATTTTGGCCCACTCGTCTTTGCAGAATTGTAGTAATTCAGCCAAATTGGAGGGTTTTCGAGCATGAACCGCCTTTTTTAAGGTCATGCCACAGCATCTCAATCGGATTCAGGTCAGGACTTTGACTAGGCCACTCCAAAGTCTTTATTTTGTTTTTCTTAAGCCATTCAGAGGTGGACTTGCTGGTGTGTTTTGGATCATTGTCCTGCTGCAGAACCCAAGTGCGCTTCAGCTTGAGGTCACGAACAAACGGCCGGACATTCTCCTTCAGGATTTTTTGGTAGACGGCAGAATTCATGGTTCCATTTACCAAAGCAAGTCTTCCAGGTCCTGAAGCAGCAAAACAGCCCCAGACCACTATATTTTACTGTTGGTATGATGTTCCTTTTCTGAAATGCTGTTATTTTTACGCCAGATGTAATGGGACACACACCTTCCAAAAAGTTCAACTTTTGTCTTGTCAGTCCACAGAGTATTTTCCCAAAAGTCTTGGGGATCATCAAGATGTTTTCTGGCACAACTGAGATGAGCCTTTATGTTCTTTTTGCTCAGCAGTGGTTTTCGTCTTGGAACTCTGCCATGCGGGCCATTTTTGCCCAGTCTCTTTCTTATGGTGGAGTCATGAACACTGACCTTAACTAAGGCAAGTGAGGCCTGCAGTTCTTTGGATGTTGATGTGGGGTCTTTTGTGACCTCTTGGATGAGTCGCCGCTGCGCTCTTGGGGTAATTTTGGTCAGCCGGCGACTCCTGGGAAGGTTCACCACTGTTCCATGTTTTCGCCATTTGTGGATAATGGCTCTCACTGTGGTTCGCTGGAGTCCCAAAGCTTTAGAAATGGCTTTATAACCAGACTGATAGATTTCAATTACTTTGTTCCTGAATTTCTTTGGATCGCAGCATGATATCTAGCTTTGGAGGATATTTTGGTCAACTTCACTTTGTCAGGCAGGTCCTATTTAAGTGATTTCTTGATTGAGAAGAGGTGTGGCAGTAATCAGGCCTGGGTGTGGCTAGAGAAATTGAACTCAGCTTTCCAAAGATGTGATAAACCACACTTAATTTATGTTTTAACGGGGGGGGGGCAATCCCTTTTTCACACAGGGCCATGTAGGTTTGGATTTTTCTTTTCCCTTAATAATAAAAACCTTCATTAAAAAAACTGCATTTTGTGTTTACTTGTGTTACCTTTGTCTAATATTTAAATTTGTTTGATGATCTGAAACATTGAAGTGTGACAAACATGCAAAAAAACCCCAAGAAATCAGGAAGGGGGCAAACACTTTTTCACACCACTGTAGTTATCTGTTTTCAGTTCAGTTTGAGAGTAGCTTCCCCAACATGGCTGACGAGTCATCCTCATCATCCTCATCACCATCATCATTGATATCACGCATCATATGAGATATTAAAGGTACACATAATGAATAAATATTATACCACTGATCACTTTTTGAGTGACTACAACCACAATGGAGAGCTGAGTGACACGATGATGATGAAGTTTAACCACAGGGCCACATTAACATATGTAGCGCCACCTTGTGTTACCATACACCGACCGCGTGTCACTTAAAAGAAAAAGAAGAAACCTAGAGGTGAAGAAACACCTGTCACAGCTGTTGTCTCGAACACCATGAGGTGAAGAATATTTTGAAAGCAAAGAGGGAAAGAAGGGCTGCGCTGTAAATTTACAGTCTCTATTTATGACGTGTTTTGGTCACATCACTTTCTTCGCGAAGTTCATTGCTCTGACCTGTGCAACAGTCTAAATTTGATTTTAGATTATTGCCAACATGTCTGGTTACAGACGCACCGTGACCATGAAATACTGCATTGCAGTATGTACAGGAGTTGGACAGCGGCCATTTTAAATTGTTTGAAAAATAGTATTGAAAGTTGTTAGAATTTTAATTTTGGAGTCAGTTAGTTTCATAAGACATACTAACACGTGTAATGCATTAATATCTCAACTGGGTATTTATCTTGACAGATTATAGAGTTTAAAAACCGTGGCGGTCAAAATGACCGCCCATGGTCGTTCTAGTAGTTTTTAAGTTCCGGTCGTTGTTTGGGACTGTTTTAATATTTAGTTTCAGTTCTTTTTTTTTTTTTACATTTCACGTTTTATAGGCCTTGTTACATTTGTTAGATTAGCAATATGTGTTCTCCCTTTTGTTTTTCAGGTAATATTTTCACTTTTCAATTTTGCTGTTCAAGTTCGACCATATCTCTCTGAAGTTTAAATTGTTTAAAAATAGTATTATAGTTGTTAAAACGTTAATTTTGGTGTCAGTTAGTTTCATAACAGATATACTAACATATGTAATGCGTTAATATCTCAACTGGGTATTTATCTTGACAGAATATAGAGTTTAAAAACCAGCAGTCATTTTGACCACCCATGGTCATTTTAGTTAGGAGTTAAATCCCAGTCGTTCTCGTGTTAAAAAGTCAGAGCCGGCTTGGACGCTACTTCAGGCGTGTCAGTAATGCCTTGGGTACACTTGTCTTTTCAATGCCACTTTTGGCATCCGATCATGCCCGGACACATTAACTGTTGAAGCCGTTTGCTATTTAAGGTATCTAGATGTGAGGCTTGTTTCACATGACAAACATTGTTAGTCCTGCACACAATGAGCACGGTGGTCGGGCGATCTAATGGTTACGCCATCACAGAAGTGAAAGAACAGAAGTCAGGAAGTAGCGAGCAACGGGACATAAACAAAGCAAAAAGCCAAAAAGAGTACAATTTGGTGCCAATCTACTCGCTTTGTTTCTACAGCCTCCCGTGTTGTCTCTAGTTCTATTTCCTGCATCAGGGTTCTTACACTTTTTCACCAATGATTTTCCATGACTTCTCCAAAACCTTTTACTGAATTTCCATGACCAAAAGAAATTATTCTATCTCAATGGGACCACCGAAAACTAATTATCGTAACACTAAGTAAAAGCACTCTCTCTACGTAGGTTGTCACACAGGGCCAAAGCTTCAGAGCTTGGTCAGACACACTGACATTTTCAAGCCAACGGTGTCTGCAGAACTTGAGCAACATGGTGTTGCATCCAGTGGCGGTGACGAAGTCCTGATGACGAGCAGGACAATCATGGAAAAGCCAGTATAGGCTCGAGAGTGTGTGCTCAATGTCCCAGCTGGTAGCTTTGCATCCCTCTCTAAAGGCGTTGTGCATGATATGCAAACCGCAAGAACCAACGTTGAGAAGCGATCTGTCCACCTGCTTTTGCATCTCTTTCTGTAGAAGTCCGAATGCTTTCCAGTTCACATGTGGCTCGTCCATAGACAGCTGGATGAGGTTATTAACTCCTATCTCAGACAGCACGTTGCTAATCTTTTTGACGATATCAACTGCAGTGGAATGTCCCAAAAATTCCGAGCCAACATATTTAGTCTTTACTTCTGCTCCATCCCACAGCCTCACATGTAAATCCATTTGTTTGGACTGCAAATGGTGGTTTAGGCTTTCGTCAAACAGCACTGCATATGCCGTTTGTTGGGACACTTCTGACTGTAAGAGTCTTTTAAAGTGTGGAGCAAGCTCAACAGTGCAGACATAGGCACACTTGTTCTCACCACAGGTACATTTCGCTGCAATCTGGCTGTCCGGGAACATGGCGGCGAAAAGACGGCTCGTGTCCTCGGATGACTTGAATGAATAGTGTGAATTCATGATTTTTAGGGCCCACAGTATCTCCGCTTTGAGGACTTCATTTTTTGCAGAAACGTCCAAAGTTGTCTGCTTTGTTGCCGTGGAAACTGTAGTAGTGTTGCTGGATGTCCTCACAGCATCCGCGTTCATAAACTCACCTATGGGTATTGCGCTGCTAGCAACTGTGGCTACAGTCTTGTGCTGTTTCCCCTTCAAGTGGCTAACGAGCGCTGCCTTGCCCATATGCGAAATGTCAAATGTTTTACAGCACAGTTTGCATTTAGTACGCCTTGGGTCAGTGTCTTTTGCCAGCCATAATTGGTATTTATCCTTAAAAAGCCATGTATTATTGAAGCTGCACTTCCCTGGCATTTGGTCGGCATCGTCCGTTTGCTAGCAGAAGCAACTCCAGGCTAGTGGGCGTGCCTGCAGTTCCTAGGCGCTTGCACGCCGCAGGCCCAGTAACACAGACTGAGCCAGACTGAATAAACTTTTCACGCCACCAAAACATCACGACGGTCCGTGGCAATTTACATTTTATTATGCCACATTGATTTTGTTTGGATTAATTGATGAAACTTTAAGATATATTTCCATGACTTTTCGAAAACTTCTGAAAAAATATTATTTTCCATAACTTTTCCAGGGCCTGGAAATTGCATTTTAAAATTCCATGACTTTTCCAGGTTCTTCATGACCGTACGAACCCTGCTGCATATAACTCTGATTTCCCTGGGTGGCGTGGCGGTCTGTTCTGTTACCTACCAACACGGGGATCGCTGGTTTGAATCCCCATGTTACCTCCGGCTTGGTCGGGCGTCCCTACAGACACAAATTTTTGCAATTTGTGATATTGGGCTGTACAAATAAAATTGACTTGACTTGATAGTTGGCTGTGTCTGCGGGTGGGATGCCAGATGTGGGTATGTGTCCTGGTCGCTGCACTAGCACCTCGTCTGGTTGGTCGGGGTGCCTGTTTGGGGGGGGGGGACTGGGGGGAATAGTGTGATCCTCCCACACGCTACATCCCCCTAGTGAAACTCCTCACTGTCAGGTGAAAAGAAGCGGGTGGTGACTCCACATGTATCGGAGGAGGCCTGTGGTAGTCTGCAGATCAGCAGAGGGGTTGGAGCAATGACCAGGATGGCTCAGAAGAGTGGGGTCATTGGCCGGATACAATTAGGGAGAAAAGGGGCGGGGGCACCCTCGGATTTCCCTCTGTTTCCTTCCAGTTACGTCATGCTGTAAACTCATTGGCTGTGCTTTCTAAAGGCCAGCAGGAGACAGAGTTAGAGTTCAACAACACAGATCTTTAGCCAGAGTGCTATAGAGCCAGGTTTGCGTGGTGCACACCGCCGAGGTCCAGCATGCCAGGAAGCTCCAGCATGCCTGGAAGCCGAGTGTCTCGCTGTCCTCATAGGAAAACAACGGCTCCGCCAGCACTGCACCACTTTGTCGTTCTTCACATGAAATGGCCTCAAGCCTTTGAGAGGTGCCAGTGATTCCAGCGGAAGCTCGTCTCTCTAGGAGGATGTTGTGTGAGAGGGTATAAAGGCTGCACTCTGATCAAGAAGGACGAGTACGGCTAAGAGCCCCGAGTCAGCTAGCTGCCAACAGATCATTGGTGATTTTCACCATGGCTGTCTCCGTATTGTGAAAGGAGCAAAAACCAGACTGACATTGTTCAAACGACAGTTGTCAGTCAAGTGAGCGTGTACCTGAGCTGCAACTGTTCTTTCAGGTATTTTAGAGAGAAATGGTAAATTTGAAATTGGCAGAAAATTATTTAAATTGTTGGGGTCTACACCTGGTTTCTCGAGAACTGGATTCATTGCAGCTGTTTGAGAGATGAGGGAACAAGACCAGAAGTAAGGGAGGAATTGTATCTGGCCAATTACCCCATTCTTCTGAGGTGTCTCGGTTGCTGCTCCACCCCCTCCGCTGATCCGGAGAGGGCTACAGACTACAACATGCCTCCTCCGATACATGTGGAGTTGCCAGCTGCTTCTTTTCACCTGACAGTGAGAAGTTTCGCCAGGGGGGACGTAGCATGTTGGAAGATCACGCTATTCCCCCCAGTTTCCCCTCCCCCCTGAGCCCCGACTGACCAGAGGAGGCGCTAGTGCAGCGACCAGGACACATACCCACATCCGACTTCCCACCCGCAGACACGGCCAATTGTGTCTGTAGAGATGCCCGACCAAGCTGGAGGTAACACAGGGATTTGAACCGGAGATCCCCGTGTTGATATGCAACGTAATAGACCACTATGCTACCCGGACGCCCCCGACCAAATATTTCGGCAACAGCTGGGAGTTTAAAACTAGATAGGGGAGAAAATAGTGGCTGTAAAATATTTTATACTGCGGAAAAAAGAGCTGTTGTGTTCCCTCCACCTGATCTCATTAAATTTGCATGATAGGAGGATTTCGCTGTGGAAGGAGCCTCCTTATAATGAAGTGTGTCGTTGTCGTACATGGCCTTACGCACAACAAGGCCAGTTTTTGCATAAAGCCGTTCCAGGTGATGGCCTTTAGCTTTAAGGGGCAGAGTGGGTAACAGAAACAAACCAGGTTTTTAAGGAGCAAGAGCATTTGAAAGACTATAAAGTCCATGGGTTTAATGAGAGGCCAGTCGGTCTGGGGAGGATAAATTGTCTCTGTTGGTGCTTTGTTGTGTTCTATTAGTGTTTCACACAGCAGCACCCTGGCTGCCCCTTTTCACCAAGCTCCTTTTTTGTTCATTTATGGATGACAGTTTTACATTTCTACACATCTTTTCCTTATAAACACACAACTGAACATGGAGGCGGTCATGCAGCGTGTTGTGGGGGCACACAAGTAAAGCAACGACCATTCATATTTTTAGAAGAGGGCGCTCTCTTGTACCATGTGCCATTTCCCCTGCTGTACCCCGCAGAAATATTAAATCCCATCAACATTAAATCTGACTGTTCTGCAAGAATCAGTTGTTGACCCACATATGTGGTTACAGTTTAGAACTGATCTTGCACAGCTGATGGAAAAAACCTGCACTGAAATGGCAAGTGTAACGACAATTGACCTTTCGCAAAGTCCCACCCCCCTTAGTTACTGTTGCTATGCCCGTCAAGCATTTCAGAACTATCCAGGAAGTAGCCGGAAAACACCAAAACATGAAGGAAGAAATCAGCGCATTGTGTGGGTAAAAGTAACAGTAATAATACGTTAGCTGTATTAGCTATCAATAATAGCTAGTAGCAAGCTTAGCTTGGAGCAGACAGGTATTGTTGTTGATTTTGGATGGATTAAGCTGGCCATGGGGTCTGCTATACTGCCAAATCTATTGCCCACATTGCGCTTCTTGCGTTCTGGGTTTCGGGTAGGGAAAGAAAATTACACCCCCTCCAAACTTTTCAGATATCTAGTATCCGATTTGCAGATCCCATAGGCACACCGGTTCAGCATTTTGCTGTGTGTCTGAAAGCTTGACGGACCGTTGCTAAGGTAGGATTGGACAAGCACCGTTCTGGGGCGGTACTTTGCGAAAGGTCAATTTAGATTATGGATGCAGGATATTGGGTATGAACGTTTTCATCCTCTCGGTCAATACCGATACCCAATGTACAATGTATAATGTACAATGCTACAATGTAGTAAATTCAGGGGCAGCCAGGATTCCGTCACAGCCGGGAATCGAACCCGGATAGCCCTGACCACGGGCGACTGTGCTAACCAGTCAACTAAAGGGTCCGACCCATTAGCCAAGGGCTAGCGAGTCTAGTCATCCGTGGTCGTTACACTACCCTCCCACCCCCACCCCTTCCGTCGAGGTAGTGCGTCCCTGCACTTCAGCATATCAGCTCCCTCACGCCTCTGGGCGCACGCGCTCCCGATGGCCTCCCGGTCTCACCATCCCACTTCTGACACCAATGTAGCGAATTCAGGGGGCAGCCGGGAACCAAACCCGGATAGCCTGCACCACGGGCGACTGCGCCAACCAGTCAACTAAAGGGTCCGACTCTTTTCCATTTCCATACATGACCACCATGTATCTCAGTCTCCCCTGCCTTTTATCGTCCTGTAACTGTGATGGTTGGTTCAGATGCAGACGTACACTCCTTCATTAGCGCCTGCCCTGATTCATTACTAAACACTACACCATTTTCAAGTGACTGCATTCACTAAAGGAGATGAGTACAAGTTACTGCAAGTTCAACAGAGGAAGTTTCACACTTATTCTGCCATAACATGATCAAACCAGTGCTCTTCTAATTGGCAGCAGGTTGGTCCTTCAACGTTTCATTGTAAAATGATGACTATGCTGCAAGTGAGTTTTTTTGTTTTTGTGAATTTCAAAAGGGCCTACATTTCTTTGTAGGCTGTGGCGCCACCTGTCATTCCATCAACACCTGTTGTTGCCGTTTGCACATAATGCATCATCATATAGCAGCAACATATCGGGCATCATTTTGATATCTGTCCTGATACCGATAACCCCCCCCCCCTTCTCCCCAATTACCCTACTCTTCCAAGCCCTTCCTGGTTGCTGCTCCACCCCCTCTGCTAATTTGCCTCCTCTGATACATGTGGAGTCGCCAGCAGCTTCTTTTCACCTGACAGTGAGGGGTTTCGCCAGGGGGACGTAGCGTGTGGGTGGATCACGCTATTCACCCCAGTTCCCTCTCCCCCCCAAACAGGCGCCCCGACCAATCAGAGGAGGCACTAGTGCAGCGACTAGGACACCTACCCACATCCGGTTTCCCACCCGCAGACACGGCCAATTGTGTACGTAGGGAAGTCGAAGGCAACACAGGGATTCGAACCTACAATCTCCGTGTTGGTAGGCAACGGAATAGACCGCTGCGCTACCCGGATGCCCTTGATAACACATTTTTAAAGTAATTATTGGCTGATGCCGATAAACTGACCAATATATGTTGTGCATCCATACGTAGGATGTGAGACAAAGGCAGGGAGAAGAGAAGGGAGGTAAAGGACAAGGCAGGAAGCAGAGAAGGGAGGTAAAGGACAAGGCAGGAAGGAGAGAAGGGAGGTAAAGGACAAGGCCAGAAGCAGAGAAGGGAGGTAAAGGACAAGGCAGGAAGGAGAGAAGGGAGGTAAAGGACAAGGCAGGAAGGAGAGAAGGGAGGTAAAGGACAAGGCCAGAAGCAGAGAAGGGAGGTAAAGGACAACCCAACTGAACCAAGAGCCCAGCAGTCATCTGGATGGATGCTGCGAAGCAGGGTCAGGAGAGGTCAGCATGTATTTACTTTCACAGATTAATAGAGATTACCCAGGCCAGTGTTTTGGATTTCAGGGTGTGGCGGCCCGGTAGCGTAGCGGATGGCTGACGGGGGTCTTACGGGTGACACGCGGTGGGGCCCGGGCCATCCATCACGTCCCAGTGTTTGACTCACCGAGCGCCTGTAGTTGAAGCCGCCTCTTCCATTATTCATGGCCGCGGGAGGCCCGGACCAAGCAGAGCTTTTTATTTTAGCCGGGTTAATAATTCATGGCCCCCTCACGCAGCCCCCAGGAAGACGGAAAGAGAAGCGAGAGGCGAGTGGGGGTACAGGTGGCTTGTAGGAGCCGTCAGAACCCTTTTTTATTTTTTTTTCCATTCGAGACTCTGCAGGGTTTCCCCTCCACGTTCACTGTCCTCCCGACTCCCACTGAGGGCCGGCAGGGGAGGGTCATTGTACGGCTACAGGGGTTTGTCCTCGACTTCCAGAACCGGTTTACATTTACATGGCCTGCAGAAAAGCCGAGTCCAAAATCACACACGATGTACCACGTACTACCTCCGTGTACTATTTTCCAGCATATTACTAGTATGGTGACTAAAAAGTACAACGGCTGTTCAGACATAAATACTTTGTCAAAGAGCTGCACCAGGGGGCCACTTCCTCTCAGCTCCTGGTGGTTATCGACGCCACGCAGCTTCTACCGCAGTGGTCACCCACAACCGCTGTTCAAATGTAACAAATAACAGTGATTTTAACTTCTTTCTGATCAGCATAGTGAAAGGTAATAATTACATTTAAACTGGTCCACCATGTTGCCGGATGCTTGTTTTTTTTTTTGAATCGCCCTCTGCCACTGTCGGTTGTTTTCGTGAAGTGTTGCAATGCTTTGTGGGATACTCATGCCAGCATTGTGTCTGTATTTCTCTGGCTGCAGTACTATGACATCTGGGTATTTTTGCACACTATTTGATGCATACTATGGTTTTGGACAAGCTAAAAAAACACATACTGTGCTGGTGTACTAAATACTATGCTGGTATGTGATTTCATATGCAGCCAAGTGTTATTTCAGGCTAATATCCTTGTTTGGAGCCCTGTGATGGCCTGGCGGCCTGTCCAGGGTGTCTCCCTGCCTGCCGCCCAGTGACTGCCTGGATCGGCTCCAGCATCCCCGCGACCCTGAGAGCAGGATAAGCGGTTGGATGGATGGATGGAGAATGTTGATAAATGATCATCAGTAGCGTGGATATGATGACCAAGCAGGTGGAGACGTCCATTGTTCGTCTCACTCAGCTAAAACAGCCGGACGAGCTCAGAAAATTGTCTCGCTTTGCTGTAACGCAGCCTCCAAGACCAGGGGAAGACAAGGCTCAAATTACATCAGGATGTTACGATTACGACCGAATTCCCAGACGAAATCTACCCTCATCTCACAATATCGATCTTATATTGATATATAGCCCGGCTCTTACTCTCACATCATGAGGAAGATAGACTGCCATAGATTTCTAAGTGGTTAATTTTATCAGGTTTTTTTTCTCCAAAACTAGGATCAATGTAACCCAAGTCCATGAAACCATATACAAGTTTCTCTTCTATTTTTTAATTCCTGGACAAAACTAGGGTAGTGTTTCTGCAAATATTTATCCATAATGAATTCAGAAGCAGTTTAGAGGCTGCCCGGTGCGGCCCGATGTCTTTATCGATAAAAGGAGACCGGCGGACAGCCTGCAAAGCGGGATGCTAAATCGTTCTATCGACCGCCGATGCGTTTCCCATGGTCCATGAAAAGACACGACGGGAGGACGGGTTTGACCCTGCGTGAGGTTTTCGGGGCAGCGGCGAGGACCGTGAAATACGACCCGGGGTACCTCGGCGGCTCTCGGTCAAGACGTGCTCGACCATGTTAGGCTGCAATCAGAGGTGCTTGGATTTTTATGGTATTAGTTCAGTAATTATAAAACCGAGTACACATGCAAACTCACACATAGATCCATGAGCACGTACACACACACACACACACACACACACACACACACTTTTGCACGTGAGCACACATGGTTGCGCATGCACACGTGGCCATTAAATGCTTATCCATCAAAGGGAGGGTCTTAGTGTTTCTGTCAATGGGACTTAGGAACCTGGAGCTGACCAGTCAAGTGTAGTCTTTCATCCTGAAGCAGCTTAAACATCAAAGCCTCAGGAGCTGACCTCTGTAGTGTTGACCCCCCCTTTTTTTTTTTTACACATTTACCCCTCTGATAAGCCGTAGCATGACATCTGCAACACCGAGGGATGCTAATTGTTTACATAAAGTTTCAACTGTGGGTTTTTTTTCTCATTTTTGCTGCCTGGTTAGTATAATTATTAGTATATCTAACTGGATAACAAAGAAGGTTGAATCAGTTCATCTGGATACAATGTTTATTGACAGATACATTTCATCACTCATCTAAGTGACCTCTTCAGTCTAAACTGACTGCAGCTATCCCACCCACCCTTATAAACAATACAGAACGATAAAGCTGCATGACGACCGAAACCATCGACCGGTTTCATATGCAAACATGGGTGTGACCACTGATCATGTGTACTATTCACAGAGGATTAGGGATTGTTGCGTTCACAGCATTGTAAGATGGTGACAGATGTTTAACGACCAAAAGCAACGACCAATTTCATGTGCAAATATGGGTGTGACCATTGGCTAGAGTTACAATGGCCATGTGTACTATTCACAGAGGGTTGGGGAATAGTTGCAATCACAGCATTGTAAGATAGTGATGGATGTAATCTTATTTTATCCCCCCACCCCCCGGGTTCAGGGATGGTCGTTCCCTCTTCACATAGATAGCCTGTTTGACTCCCCGTTCAAACCAGTGTTCCTCCCTATCAAGGACGTGCACATCCTCATCCTTGAAAGAGTGGCCACTGGCCTGTAGATGGTGTAGACTGTGGAGTCCTGGCCTGACGTACTAGCTCTCCTGTGTTGTGCCATCCTCTTGGCCAGCGTCTGTTTAGTTTCCCCGATGTACAAGTCACGGCAATCCTCCTGGCACTTAACAGCTACACTATATTGCTCTGCTTGTGCCGGGGGACCCGATCCTTGGGGTGGACCAACTTCTGGCGCAGCGTGTTTTGGGGTTGAGTTGAGTGATGAAACGTATCTGTCAGTAAATGTTGTGTCCAGATGGACTGATTCAACCTTCTTTGATTTTCTTACCTGGATCATTGAGCAGGGAGGCACGGTGACGCAGTGGTTAGCGCGGTCGCCTCACAGCAAGAACGTCCTGGGTTCGAGCCCCGGGGTAGTCTAACCTTGGTGGGTCGTTCCAGGTCGTCCTCTGTGTTGAGTTTGCACGTTCTCCCCGTGTCTGCGTGGGTTTCCTCCGGGTGGTCCAGTTTCCTACCATATTCCAAAGACATGTAGGTCAGGGGAATCGGCCATACTAAATTGTCCCTAGTATGAATGTGTGTGTGGGCCCTGTGATGGCATGGCGGCCTGTCCAGAGTGTCTCCCCACCTGCCGCCCAATGATTGCTGGGATAGGCTCCAGTATCCCCGTGACCCCGAGAGCAGGATGAGCGGTTCAGATAATGGATGGATTATTGAGCATACATCAAAACATCTAATTGGATACAACTTTCTACTTTTCTCCGACCGCATCAAATCTATTTTTTCATCCTGGCCTCTTTTACACACACCCCCTACTCCCGGAGGTCAACCTCTCTTTAGGCTGGTCCTCATCAATAAGAATTTATCCTTAAACGAGCTGGATTTTGAGGATGACAAATTACTAAACCGGAAATATACATACGGCAGTTCGAATTAGCATACAGTAATTAGAAACGTGTAGCTTAAAATGAACCAGCATGCCGAAGTAACATGTAGATGCATAACGTGTGCTGTGATCGCCATTTTGGTGCGACTGTGAGTAACAGCAGCCTGACAGCAGCTCCGCAGCATCTCTCTGTGCTGTGCTGCCAACACAGATATGCAGGAGGCCGTGGCTAATCTTCCAAAGTTTTGTCTCCAATAATGTCGTGACAAAATAACTTGGCACGGCTTTCCCCATGTACTGTACATATATACCGCAGCCTCGGCTCTGTGTTCCCCCGCCACCGGTGGAGCATGACCAACCAGTTTCTATATTCCTTGGTCCACACCCGCGATTCCCGAGGACTGTAGCGTCAAAGCGAAGATTAAATTGTGGGCTCCCCGAACAGCGTGCGCCATGTCTTCCGCCGCAGTGTCAGGCGGCAGAAGAATCACACCATTTTCTCCGCGATATTAGAAGTCTTCTGACTCGGAAGTCCTTACGGGGACGGGCGAGTCCCTTCATCAGGTCAGACGGTTGAGTCTCTGCCAAATGCTAATTGAATGGGTGCCAGTATTCACACTGGGTTGTTTGTGTGTGTTTGTGTTTGCTCATAGGCCAACTCCTCCGACAAAGCCTCGTGCATCAGACGGCACGTTGAAAAGGAGCATTCCACTTTTTTTGTTTCAGGGTAACACTGCCAGAGGACAATACTCACCTTCTGGAGTATTTATAGACCAACAGTAAACGTGGCGTGTACTGTGTCTTCTTCAGATCCAGTATTTCGATATTCATGAAAAATCCCTGAGAAAACTTGTGCCGGCAAAACGTCATTATGAATAACAGCCTTCCCCGTGTTCCAATGGAGATGATTAGCGCCGTATGCAGATGTCGTCTGACTTCCAGCGGTTCACAGTTTGCCTGTTTATATCATTCCGTCTTTTTCCACAGTTCAACAGTTTAACACCGCGATGACAACTTGGGAGCTTTAAACATCAGATAAATGTTATTCTCTGAATAGACTGCCGTTGTGTGCGGCAGCAAAAGAAGAATCGTTCCCCTTTACGTGTCCGTCTACCGGTTGTGATTAAGCCACAGTGAGGCTACTTTGAGAAATGACTGATGGTATAGAAGAAGGACAGTTTATGCTTCGCTAGCTCAACTCTGAACGACGACACCAATTTTGGAAGCCGTTATTTCTTTGTCTCGAAAACAGATTTACAGTTTGGGGATCAAAATGGTCTAGTAGTGACGCTCAGCTGATGATGGATCCAAATCACGTTGGTCCATGACTGATACAAAAAGTTAAAACATCAGGGGCGTCCAGGTAGCGTGGCGGTCTATTCCGTTGCCTACCAATACGGGGATCGTAGGTTCGAATCCCTGCGTTGCCTCCGGCTTGGTCAGCCGTCCCTACAGACACAATGTGTCTGCGGGTGGCCAGATGTGGGTGTGTGTCCTCATCGCTGCACTAGCGCCTCCTCTGGTCGGTCGGAGCGCCTGTTCAGGTGGGAAGGGGAAGTGGGGGGATAGTGTGATCATCCCACGCGCTATGTTCCCCTGGTGAAACGCCTCACTGTCAGGTGAAAAGAAGCGGCTGTCGACTCCACATGTATCGGAGGAGGCATGTGGTGGTCTGCGGTTAGTTAGTGAACCCACCACGTCTCATATAGACACCGGAGGGAACCTTCCATGTCATATATCAATGCTTCAACAACAGCAGCAATATATGACGCCGCGGGATTAGAACGGGCTCCCTTTTTCTAGTTCATGACTCAGATTTAACTTGAACCTTACATAACTTGTTATCTTTTCTCTTGTCTAGGTCACCCGATAGTCCCCTACGTCCAGGATAACCTTGTTTAGCAGCGGACGTCTCCTTGTCTGACCGATACCACGGGAACCCTGGACGGATGTCATCTGTTGTGAGATAATGGTGGAGACCAGGGAGTGATGTCAAGGACAAAGAAAAAAAGAAAAAAAGAAAAAAAAAAGGGCACTGACATTCCACTGAAAGGATGGAGGGAGATGACCAGGGGACACCTTATGAGACCACATATCCAAAAAGGACTACTGTTCGTAGACCCAACATCAACAGTAGCTTTTTTTCTGAAATGTCCCGCCCGCCAGATTTCTCTTTGTGCTATGGTTTTCTTCTTATGGACTAAGACTCAATCCCCCAAAGCTATTTATTGAGTGAAGGACTGTTGGTTTAACAAGAAAAGAAAAAAATCATTCTTAAAAATCATGTGATGTGTAATTTTTGTGTTATTTCCCTGCCCCTGAGAGCCGCGGGACTCTTGACACGTATCTATGTCGAGGAACTAGAGAGAACATGGACATTTTCATTCCTGTTAGCCTTATTAAGCGGAGATCTCTTCCTTTTAAGGCTTTGTTGATTTGAAACGATCGAGTGTTTGGCTTTCGTAACTTTGCTGGAGCATCGAGTCTTCTTTTCAAAGGCTTGACACGTCAAAACGGAGACCCCCACGAAAGGAAAATACAAAAATAACATAATGATGTTTGACGAGGAGTCGGCGTCCTCGACAAAGCGATTTAAGATGACACAAGCTGAGTTCCTCCCAGCTGTTTTAATGATATCTGTTGTTTTCAGAACCTCGTGACCAACATTGATTACAAATGTCAGTATTATCTCAATAAATCTATCTCAATGGGTATCGCTGCATGGAAGAGTTTGGGTTTTCTCTCGTGTGCCACGCCATAATGCTTTGCTGTGTGTTTGACGAAGGGGAGGGAGAGGAGAACTGGAGACTCCGAACGTTGTGTTGAAAATGAGGACGCCAAGAATCAAACTGAGTTCATGAATGCAAAGGAGAGATCTCATGGCCACGACTCTTCAAATCAGGACACATCAGCTACTTGTCTTTTTCCCCCCACAAGTAAAATAATACCAAGTAATATACGAGTAAATTAGATGTCACTGAGCTATAATAACTGAGTGAAATATGAGCAAAACAGGGTCTTTTTCCATATCTCTATAGTTTACTTCCTTGTCATTATAATGTGCTGTTGAATATAATCTACATCAGAACACTAATGTGGGATAAATTCACAAGTCAAATTGTTCCAAAAAAAAGTTTTGAAACCTTTGTGTCACAGGGATAAAAAGTAATAAACTATTAAACTTGAATATAAGGTGAATATCATCATCGTCGGTGGTCACTCAGGGTCGAGTATGATCGTCCTCCCTCTGGGTCCTTCTGGGTCTTCAGGTGGGCGTAGAGGCCGATCCTGGAGCCGCACAATGGGAGGACACCTGGGCGTGAGAGCTTTTTACGTGAAGCGGCTGACGCTCCTGCAGCCACCACGTGGTCCTTGGCAGGAGGTGGCCAGAGTCCAATGGCATGGAGAACCAAGACGATTGGGCACCACCCTCTGTTGCAGCCTTCACCCACCTTCACTGCCGTTGAGACCTGGAGACATCTTCCTCCAGTTCCACCGTTGAGGTCTTTGTTGGATTGCACTTCGCCTAGAACAGAGGTGGGCAATCGTATCCAGAAAGGGCCGGTGTGGGTGAAGGTTTTTGCTCCAACCAAGCAGTTGCACACCTGATCCCACTAATCAACCAGTACAGTCTTTGCTGAGAAACTTGATTAGGAGACACAGGTGTGTAATTGCTTGGTTGGAATAAAAACCTTCACCCACACTGGCCCTTTCTGGATAAGATGTCCCACCCCTGGTTTAGAACCTCCCCCCTTGACCTATCCGTCTTGGGGGACCCTACCAGGAGCCAAGCTCTGGACGGCATATATAGCTCCTGGGATCAGTAGTACATGCAAGCTTCTCCACCACGACAAGGTGGCAACCCAGGAGAAGATAAGGTGAATAACCATAGTAAAGATAATTCACCTTATATTCAAGTTTAACAGCTAACTACTATTTATCCCTGTGACACAAAGGATTTAAAATGTTTGTGTTTGGAACAATGTGACTTGTGACTTTATCCCCCACAGGGTTTGATATAAATTATATTTAACAGCTCATCATAATATCAAGGAAGCAAACTACAGATATAGAAAAGAACCTCTTTTACTCATATTTCAATCAGTAGTTACCACTCATCATAGTTGAGTGACATCTATTTTACTCGTATATTACTTGGTTGTTTGTGCATAATGTATGACCTTTTAATTTGGAGTTACCAAATTATATGTCAATACCTGGGCTGGTGCAGGATTCCCATGTGTCTTGGGAAAAACTGGACCCGGGAAATGACAAAATTGATTAAATGTCCCAGAAATACTATTGAGATCATGGAAAACTGCTAGGTTATGTTACATAATTTTATTTTCCCTTGGCATATTTTTACCGGCATTTTTAGTCGAAATGGCAAGTTTTTGACCATTGAGATTGCGCACGAGTGTGGAAATTTGGGTGGTCTTTTCAGTGAACTTTTAAAAGTTACACAGTCCATTTAGAAACTGTTGAGACTTCCACTGATAGGTAAAGTGTAACTTCTCCCCCAGGTCTGAACTTAACCTCACCCACTGCATACTTTTGTAAATTGCTAAAAAGTGGGCAAGGGGCTAGGGGGCTGAGAGAGGGGGAGGGGCTGAGCAGGGGGCGGGGTTTGGAACCGAGTGAGGTGAAGATGATGGGTTGACACAAATCTCAACTCAACCTCCATGTAGTTAGAATAGCACTCTCGTGGAAAATGCAAATTGCAAATGTACATAGCAGCGGTGTTGCTACTGAGGCACCGTCCTGCCACTGACAACCACTGCTGAGTCATATGAGGGTCTGGAGGGAAAGAATGCACTCTAGTGGGGCTTCTATAGCCATCAAAAGCACAAGTCCAAACCATCCATCCCATCCATTATCCAAGCCACTTATCCCAATTGGGGTCACGGGGATGCTGGAGCCTATCCCAGCAGCCATTGGGCGGCAGGCAGGGAGACACCCGGGACAGGCCGCCATGCCATCACAGGGCCCTATTTCAGCAGCTCAGATATAGTCTGTATTTCAAAATTCAATACCTCTCCCAGATCTTAAATCTCCTCACTAGATTTGAGGTTTCTGGTTGGTGTTCAGTGTTATTTATGTTGATAGTCAGCCCACAGTAAATATGTTGCATTACCGTAGCGATAATTATTCTTCATGATTTCTTCATGGTAAGAAACATTGCAATATTTGAGATGACTTAAGGTCTGAAACCATGCAAAAATGTGATGTGAACATATAGCGCATTGATACTGCCGAACAATACATGTCCATCGTTTTCCTAACTTTTCCACAATTTCTAAGCTTAAGGATTCAGTTTTCCAAATTCTTTTTCTAGACATCTCCGGATGCTGCAGCTTCGCACAGGAACCCTGACATTCACTTTGTGAGGTCTCAGATGTGCCCCAGAACACATAAAGTTGAATAACACAGAAACAGGGACTGACAAGTCCAAACCATCGCACCAAAACTGAAAATGATGAAATACCATAACTAAAACTGTAAGCTGAGAGGAATTCAAAAGGGTGATAGAAAATGAAACAAAGGCACAAAGTTGGCCAGTAAACTGTGAATGACGAGGACGGTTTCACCGACTATATAGTATACTCAAGGGCGGGGCTGGGCGGGGCCAGGGCGGTGGGTCGTCCACCTCTGATTAGAGGGCGCTAACATTCTTTTCGTATAGAAATGTCATGACGCAAGTAAGTCCCAGCCGGTCGGCTCTACGCCAGCATCGGCCTTGCGAGGTTCAGGGCTGATTTAAAACAGTAGATTGCGTGCTGAGCCATTTTCGACCCATGAAATGCCGGTTTTTATAAATTTGGTAAGAAATGTCAATATGATGTGTTTCATCACCGCACATTCATGCCATTCAGTTTACAGCTGAAAAACAGGTTTAAGTGTATAAGTACCTCTTTAATACCGAATAGGACGACCTTCTGTACGCAAAGGTCATGGAAAATGTCCTTGAAAAGGCCTGGAAAATTATTTCCATACAAAAGTGGGAAACTTGCGGTGCTCTTTTTGTGTGGCTGTTAAATGAAAAAGACCCTGAACCGACACCCCCGGCCCCCCATCTACTACTCACGCCTCCATCCCAAATAAAAGTGCAGATTTTTTTTATTTTATTTTACTTTTTTGCCCCCTCTGGGAGATTTCCTGTTCGCCTCTGCCTGTGAGAAATCCCAAAAGCGCTGTTAGTGCATGTCATTAAAAGCTTACAAAAATAAACCGTCTCTGGGAATTCAGACCATGCAGCAGTGAAGCAGAGGGGGTGGGTAATAAAAAATACGAGGGGAAAAAAAAAAATGGACGAGAGCGAACGCCAAACTGCGGAGCAAGGCAGGATTAGTTGGGGCCCCGGCGGCCATGCTGTTTTTGTGCTGGCTGCGGCCATAATCTGTTGGGGGGCCAAGGGCGAATGACACGTTCCCCCTATTCCGCCACGGATATATTCTGTGGCCATTATTATTACTGATATCCTTATCAACATGCAGCTCCATCCTCCTCCCCGTGGAAGCCAAACACAGGTAATGAAGGCAGGAGGCGGAGAGATAGGCCGGGCGCACAGGTGGAGAGATGTGTTTGTATTTCACCCCCGTATGACACGTTCACCCCGGGGATGGCAAAGCTTATATAATCCTCTGATGTGATAATAAGAAACATTCTATTAATGTAAATACACACTGCTCGCTACATCTGTCGCGCTCACACTTTCAACACGCGAGCCATCTGTGGGGGCCGAGCCATCGCCGGAAATCCCAGGAAGATTGCGGCACTGTGTAATAACATAAAACGATCCTTTTCTTTTCTCTTTTTAAAAAAAAATTTTTTTTTTTAAATAGTTTTGTTCTGAGGAGACTGTCCTCCACCAAAAAAACGGCCCCATAGGTCGTTTGTACAAGCGGCTTATTACGACCTACAGATACGTTTTAAAGTTAGGCGACCTCCTGCGGTCGTGCTGCCTCCAACCCATACGACCACATGGGTCGTATACCCTCTAATACGACCCACAGGAGCGTCTCCTAAATCAGCGCCCCTACCGGCGGCTGGAGATACGCCACAGATACTTTTCGCCTCTGTGCATTGTGGGTTTTTATCTACTTGTTGACGTCCTTTTTATAACGCCTCATAGACAGGCTAATAAAGGTAAGTGGTCAGTAAATAGTGACAAAAACAAACTGAGAACAACAGAATATGTAGTCAGTGTGTTTTTGTGTTGTTTCACCGTCTAGTATAGTAACTAAGATTGCTATTGGCCGCACGGCCGCTAGAGGTCGCTTAACTTTAAAACCTAACTATGGGTTGTAATAAGCTGCTTGTACAAACGACCTATGGGGTCGTTTTTTGGCGGAGGACAGTCTCGTCTATACTGTAACGACCACGGATAACTAGACTCACTAGCCCTCGGCTAACGGGTCAGACCCTTTAGTTGACTGGTTAACGTGGTGCGGGAGACCCGGGTTCGCGTCCCGGCTGCGGTGGTTCACTACACTGGTGTCAGAAGTGGGATGGTGAGACCGTGAGGCCAGAGGGAGTTGGTATTCTGAAGCGCAGGGACGCGCTTCCCAAAAGGGCGGGGGGGGGGTAGTGTAACGACCATGGATAACTAGACCCGGTAGCCCTTGGCTAACGGGTCGGACCCTTTAGTCGACTGGTTAACGTAGCCACCCGTGGCGCGGGAGACCCGGGTTCGCGTCCCGGCTGCCCCCCGAATTCTCTCCAGTACATTCCCCATTCCCCATTTTAAATGAGCCGGTCTCTTTATGGGGGCATTTCATATCTTGCAAGTTAGTTTTCTTCTCCCTCCATAATTGAAACATTCGCTGCAGAACGCTCCCCATAATGAACTAAATCAATTCAGCAAAATGCTCCCAAAGACCCGGACCGGCGGTGCAGGGGCAGAGGGGCGGGGGCGGGGGTATGGAGGGCTCCTTACAGTGAGCTTTCCAGGTTGTTCTCTTGTTTGGTCAGAAATCATTAAATTACAGTAATGACTAATTTCTCCTTCGCGCTGGCAAATACGCCAGAGACCACCGAGGATTTAATAAAGACCCGGCGATGAATTACAAACGCCGCGCGGCAGAGGGAGAAAGGCTACGTGATTATACGGGGTAATTCAAAAGTGCATTAATAAAACAATCCTGAAACATTCCTAAATCATTTGAGATAAAGGCCATTTGCATAATTCATTAAGATTAATCAGACCACCACAGTGCCAGGAGGGGGGAGAGAGAGAGACAGAGAGACAGGGAGAGAGAGAATGAGAAAGAGAGAGAGCATGAATCTAGTCCCCCTGAAAAAGAAAAACCCTTTCACTCTACAAACAATGACACAAATCCACCCTTGGATCTGAGAATTAACCTTTTGTGCACTTTATAGCCCCCACAGTATTGAAACACAATCCCTCAGTGATTCACCTTTATGTGTGCTAATATTCTATTAATACTAAACTGTCTTTTCACTCCACACAGCCACTGGGTTTTCTCTGCTGTAGCATGAAAAGGCCGTCACAAAAGCTGAAGAAAGGACGATGGATTGATGTGTTTTGAAAGCCCACCGTGCGTTCTCTGAAAGCCGGCAGTCTGATGTCCCCGCGTGGCACCCTTCTTTCTCCGCCACCATGAAACGGGCCGGGCCAGGATATCCTCATGGTAGACACGCGGAGGTGGTTATGGATCAACACTGACAAGTCACCCCAGTTTGTCATCATGGACCACTGGCACTGCATGGAAGGGTTACTTCATCCATCCATACATCCATCCATCCATTATCCGAACCGTTTATCCTGCTCTCAGGGATGCTGCAGCCTATCCCTGCAGCTCAACCCCTGTGGCCACAAATATAAAGCAGATCCACAAAGCCGGTTAAGGTGTGTTCAAGGCCGGGTTTTATGAATGGGCACACAAGTTTGCACGGAAAAGGAAGTCCAGTTTGCACAGTGCTCACATATAGAAACATCATAAAAACAGCGTCCAAGAATATCGAAAGATTCCTACGAGTTCTCCAACCCATACGACCACATAGGTCGTATGCCCTCTAGTACGGCCCACAGGAGCGTTTCCTAAACTAGCGCCCCCAACCGGCGGCAGGAGATATGCCACAGATACGTTTCGCATCGTGGGTTTTTATCAACTTGTTGACATCCTTTTTACAACGCCCCATAGACAGGCTAATACAGGTAAGTAGTCAGCAAATAGTGATAAAACAATTTGAGAATAGAATATGTAGTCAGTGCGTTTTTGTGTCGTTTTGCCGTCTAGTATAGTAACTAAGATTGCTATTGGCAGCACGGCCGCTAGAGGTCGCTTAACTTTAGAACGTAACTATAGGTCGTAATAAGCTGCTTGTACAAATGACCTATGGGGTCGACTATCTGGAAAACTATTGACTAGTTCTCCAGTAATGGAAAACACCTGGAAAATGATAAAACCGATCGAATGTCCTGGAAATATCGCTGAAGTTGTGGAAAATCATAAAATTAGGTCACAAAATATTATTTTAGTCTGCTGAGCTGATACAGTTTTTCAACATTTTTGCCTGCGGTTGCTCATCGGTGCTTCAAGTTTGGGCTATATGTTCGGTGATCAGCTAAAAGTTATCCGGTCCATTTAGAGACCGCCGGTGTGTGTGGTGGTGCCAAATGTCACAACGGTGCTCGTCCATGAAGGTACACCAAGCTCCATTTCCTTATTTCAAACTCCCTGAGAAATATAATGTTGGTAAATGGAGACAATTCTTGTAAAACTCAAATGATCATTGTTTAAAGGATAAATCCATTTTTTTTTACAACCTGGGTCTCAGTTTCCTAGGTTTTGCCATCGTGCGTATTGGCTTATATATCATTTTACTCACTGGCTTCATTGTGGAGATCTTGGATATGGGACCAAGGCTTCCGGGTCGTAAAAAATTGGAATTATCCTTTAAGGAATGGTGTGTGTGTGTGTGTGTGTGTGTGTGTGTGTGTGTGTGATAGATAATTCTGAATAATATGACCTTGGGGGGCAAAGATGGTCATTTCATACCAGAGCAAGTCGTAGAAAATGTCCTTGGAAAACTTGGGAAGATGATTTCCTAAGAAAAGAGGGAAACCTGTTGACTGCATTCGAACAGCAACACGTTAGCTTTGGCAAACTTAAAGTCTATTCAAACAGGCTGCAGGATGGCTAAAGCAAGCTGCAGCCAAACAAGCACACCAGCAGCAGAGACTAACAGATCATGTCCCTCCCAAAGAGGCTAAGATAGTCCACAGGTTTTCTGAATGAATTTGTTCCAGTCAGTTTTTTCATTAAAGGTGCAATCCGTAATTTTCCTCCATTAATAACTTGTCGTTTTATCCATCTGGACCATGGAGTGAGGTTACATAATACTAAGTGGCACCCCCCCCCCTTTTTTCCCTCCCCAATTGTACTTGGCCAATTACCCCCCTCTTCCAAGCCGTCCCGGTCGCTGCTCCACCCCTCTGCTGATCCGGGGAGGGCTGCAGACTACCACATGCCTCCTCCCATACATGTGGAGTCGCCAAGCTGCTTCTTTTCACCTGACAGTGGGGAGTTTCACCAGGGGAACAGCCAATTACCCCATTCTTCTGAGCCGTCCTGGTCACTGCTCCACCCCCTCTGCTGATCTGCAGACTACCACATGCCTCCTCCGATACATGTGGAGTCACCACCCACTTCTTTTCACCTGACAGTGAGGAGTTTCACCAGGGGGACGTAGTGTGTTGGAGGATCACACTATTCTCCCCAGTTCACCCCTCCCCCAAACAGGAGCCCCGACCAACCAGAGGAGGTGCTAGTGCAGCGACCAGGACACATACCCACATCCGGCGTCCCACCTGCAGACATGGCCAATTGTGTCTGTAGGGACCCCTGACCAAGCCGGATGCAACACGGGGATTCGAACCGGTGATCCCCGTGTTGGTAGGCAACGGAATAGACCGCCACGCCACCCGGATTCCAGCTTTAAATGGTCCCAATCTATAATACAGCTCCTTTGAAAAGTAGCTGAGGAATAGTCATGCTCTCTGCAGGCAGGGAAACAGCCAATCATCTTGGAATGGACGGTGAGATCCAAGTTCCTCTGGTCGCTCAGCTAAGTATGTAGAAGTATAACAGGCATTCAGAGGACAGCTGAGATGAAGCACACCTAACCCACTTCTAGCTTCCAAAAAAAAAAAGCCACAATGCACACTTAGACATGCATTCAGTAAACCAGAGCTCTCTGGTACACCGACACCATCTGCTGGGTTGCGCTAAGGTCGTACCTTGACAGGACGAATTTCGTTTGAGAAACTGTCAGGCGCACCACGTGAAATTAAATTTTCGCACTTGGTAATGAAAGCTGACAAAGTGTAATGAAAACCCGGTGGCTCTTGTAAACATCCGAGATGAACTGTAAAAAAAAAAGTCTGCATAGAACCCCCACCCCACCCACATTTATTCATCTAATTGTGTTGTTCTACCCAGTTTTCAATACCGGTGGTATTTCCCGTCCCTAAATTGGATGTGGTAGTTCACTCTGGGCTGGAGTTTGATGTTATTTCGGGTGGC
This sequence comes from Lampris incognitus, assembly GCF_029633865.1. Classification (NCBI taxonomy): domain Eukaryota; kingdom Metazoa; phylum Chordata; class Actinopteri; order Lampriformes; family Lampridae; genus Lampris; species Lampris incognitus. The sequence continues at coordinate 140,527,592 of NC_079212.1, read as the reverse complement.
TGTTTGTGTTATTCTCGTCAACCGTACGCAGTGTATTTTGAAGTGAGCTGTGCCTCTCTCTCCATGCGTGCACTGCTGTGACCCGAGGCATAATGGGATTATCCTGCTCTGGGCAAGACGCAGACGCCTAGAATTTTAATATCCGAGTACCCCCCCCCCCCCATCGTACCCAACACATACTCCTCTCTATGTTTCTCATGCCTGAGTGGAGTGAGGGGCGATTAGCCCTACGTATCACGACACAGCACACAAGCTGCTGCAGCAAGGCACTTGCACACCTCCCGTCAAAGACATCCTCCTCGAAGCCTCGCTCCGGCTACCTGCGGATGGCAGTCCGCAGGACAGCAACCGGTTCTCCATGGGGCGGCGGATCACACCGGGCCTTTCTTAAAACTTGCAGACTTTGCTGCGTGCTATAGCGGCACGGACGCAAAGTACAAGTCATTGTAAACGGAACGATATGGGGATTTGTCTTGAGTTTGAAATTGGATGTAAAGGTCTAGTACTGACTGCTAACGGGTACATATCATCTGCACAAGTCCTCTGACCCATACGACCACATAGGTCGTTTGTTCCTACCCTGCAACGCTGCTAATTATGACGCACTCGTTTGAGGACATTGGGACTCTATTATTGTTCAGCAAACACAGCTCGGGAAGATTGGTGAAGAAACTAACAGTTTACAAGAGTATCAATACTTCTTGCACTCCCCCATCCGTTGGCTCGTCGCGTTTTGATTGGTAACGAAGGTCAAAGGTCACACGATGACGACGCACCCGAGACACCAGATTGTCGTTACTTACACGACCGCTAGAGGTCGCTTTACTTTAAAACATAACTGTAGGTCGTAATAAGCTGCTTGTACAAACGACCTACGGGGTCGTTTTTTGGGGGGGAGGAACGCCTCCATTTACACCTGTAACTGCCTGGATGCTTAACATTGACATTGTAAAACGGATCCTGTTGCAGCGGTTCAACAGAGCTAAAGTTAGCACGTCTCAATCATGTTTTTAGCTAACCCACAGACCAGAAAAGCAAGCTGACACATCAGAAACAATCAAACACTTCGATCAAAAGACTGATTTGTTTGAGCAGGTGACAGGCGGTAGAGAACGTCTCACTTACAACTCTGTCGATGGGGTTTCTGTGAAATCCTACCTTGAATGACATCACATGGACAATACCTAGTGACAGAATACGAGGGGGAGACTAAGAGGGAACAGCGGTGGAGGTGCAGAGAAAATATATTTTCAATTTTCTTACCAGTAAGGATTATAACGTCGATCAAAACACAGCTAAACGGTGGATTATATGTTGTCTCTTGTCTTAAGAGTTGCGCGACCTGCTCGAATCGAACCGAGTCCATTTCTGCGTGGGTGGAAACATACTTGGGTCAATAAACTGGGTTGTGAATCTCACTCTAAAAGGTTGACTAAATGTCGGTTTGTGAGTGGGTGAGTTAGAAGTCAGGGTCAGGAGTTACACATCTAAACACTGCAACGACAACAACCACTGTACTGTACTGTACTGTACCGTGCAAGGAGTCGAGCGAGCATCCTTTCCCGTCTAAAACAGGCCTAAAGCTGTGCAGTGCGCCGGAGGGGCCTGCATGTGTAAGTATGCGTTAGTGCCGGCCAGCGAGTCCGCTGCGACCCCTTCATTAGAGACACTCGGCGCTCCCACACTGCATCATCACAGTGGCCCCTGGGGTCAGCTGGGGAAGGGCCCTGCCGTAATGCGGAGAGGAAATTATCTTTTCCAGGTACCTACTCGGATGGATGGAAAGTGGGAGGGGGGGGGGAGAAGCATGAGACGGGTGGGGGGTGGTGGCTCTGTGTGTGTGTGTGTGTTTGTGTATGTGTATATGTGTTTAGGTGAGGGGAGTTGATAGGAAAGTGGAAAAATACTACTTCCCCTCTTGGCAACCTGTGAACAGGTTAATGGAAGTGAGGTTTGGAATGAGCTGATATCTATCTGGATGGGGAGAGGGGAGATGGAGAGAGAGAGAGCGAATGAGAGAGAGAGAGGAAGAGGGGGGGGGAGAGAGAGAGAGGGAGAGAAACGGCACACAAAAAATGACATCCTGATGGATTTCTCACCGCCCTTTTTTTTCTCCTTGGCCTGATTTCACCACGTGTATTTATTTATCAATTTATTCCATCTTTTAGCTTCCAGAGGAGAGCACAGATTTTCTCTAATGGTCAGGTTACACAGCACAGGGAGTATGGGTTGGGTGACTTGGGCCTTGATATATATATATATATACACACACATATATATACACACACATACATATATAGACACACACACACACATTATATATATATATATATATATATATATATATATATATATATATATATGGTGGCTGATGAGCTGAGGGACAAGTTGATGATGGCGGTGAAATTAAAGTATCATTCTACATTTCCAAGGTCAATGAACCCTCGCGTGTCGTTCAACGGGACACGGTGGTATATATGCCCCCCCCCTCCTCACGTTTCAATCACACGATGATGGGCTGCCATGTTTTTTTCCTGTCATTGCTGACACTGTCTCAAACTGATGTTTATGAGATGGTGACAGGATGCAGGGCGGGGATGTGTGTGTGTGTGTGTGTGGGCAGGAATCCAGAAACCCAATTCGCCGCTCCATTTTAGCGGATGTTTGACGAGCACGGCAGTATTCACAGTATCAAACAGAGAGAGGCGGACGACGGCGCGCTTCCCTCGTCTTCCTATAGGCTGGCTAAATCTGAGAATCAATCCCCGCTCCCGTCTGATGTTATCTGCGGAGACGGCACATGTCCACATTTCAAACAAAATCAGCTACACGGAAGATTAGATCACCCACATGGAGTTCATTTTAAGCACATCTTTTTTTTTTTTCCATTTCATTTTTCATTTTTTCATTTTTACTGTGGCTGGGGATGACAGATCCAACTTTAAAAAGAGGGAAAAAACAGATAAGCACCAGCGGCGGTTGGCCAGTACAGGGCGCTGGGGCGCCGCCCCCTTCAAACATCAAGAGATGAAAATCTACTTAAACATGTTAAATATAATTTAGTTGTATGATGCAAATAATTATGAAATAAAAGTGTTTTCAGTCTGTCAGCAGCATTAAATATTGGTTCAAATGGTATTTGGTTGGTTCCTGTCTGAATACATATACTTCCTGGGTGAGGGGCGCCGGCCAAACCACACCTTATGTAAGCCCTCAAACTCGTGGCGAGCAGGTGACCTGAGGCTGCTGTCTGATTGGTTTCTTCAGGTTTTCCAGGGGGGCGCGGTTCTATGCCCCCCAGACACTCCCACTTTTATCGGCAGTAAATTGGTATTGTTTTAAAGAGAGACTGACATGCCCTTTCTGAACACATTTTTTAACATTGGGAGTTTGAATCACAACCGAAAATAGGCGTGGTTTTAAGAATTCAAAGCTATTGGCTACTGTCTTCCTGGGTGGGCGGGGCTCGATACCAATCGATTACAGTTTCAAGGAGGAGGATTCGGTGATACAAATAACTGTTAGATAGATAGATAGATAGATAGATAGATAGATAGATAGATAGATAGATAGATAGCAATACTTCGTAGCAACATTGATAATAAAGTCTCAGCAAAACAGCACAAACTCGAGCCGAGTAGCTAGCAGGTGGGGGTGAAAGAGGGGCTTCTCAGTGGTTTTACAGCGTCTCGCTATGGACACACCCTATATGCAAATAGACTGGTGTCTACGTATCCGCTGGCACCATTTGCCATTGGACACCGTCTACAGTCAATCACAGATCTCTCTCGAGTGGCCACTGAATGTCTCCGTGGTCACATTCCAACTCGGAACATAGCCTATCAATAGGAATCTTCAGATTCTGACGTCAGTATCACTTTAATGTTTTTTGATCTATTGTGATTGGACAATTCTCGTGACTGTCAACACACCCACCACCACGCCTCCTCTCGACCGTCAATCATCCACCGTCTACGAACCCTGATAAAATCGATAGGCTACATTGTCCTTCTTAATAACTCTGACTGTGTGGACATTAAAACAGCTGTCAGGTGTGCCAAGGTAAATTGCGGCCCCCCCCCCTCAAATTTTTAGCACCAGCCGCCACTGGTAAGCCCTGAAGAAAGTACAGACTTGTGAAAATGTTAAATTAATTTATCTCTCTAGAAAAGTTTTTTTTTTTTTTTTGCTTGCATTTTCAACGCTTGGGTGCGACTACCCCATCGCGGCCATATGGCGGCGTACAGGTGGACCTTGGCGATTAATACAAACGATTTATCAAAGCAAATAACTGGAGCTGCTCACCGTCCTCCTCCAGCCAAGAGTGATTTAAGATCCACGGCCTGCAGAGGTGCGGGGGAGGGGGGGGGGGACCTCCTCCAACAGATGTTCCTGCCTAATTATCCATTGTAGCGCAGAATCCCAGAATCCCTCAGTTCCACTGTGGTCTTCCGGTGGGAGCCCGGTCATCCCTGTTTCATATCCTTGGCTTGGTCTCCTATTTACCTGCGGCGTTCCTCTCCATCTGTGAAGGGGAGCTGGAGAGACACACGGGCCGGTCCACCGGCAGCACGTACGCTGTGTTTGTACTACATACGTCCACCTTTAGCTGTCATCTCCAAACGCACACATCCCTCTAAGCCGCTGGTGGAGCTGAGCGGGAGAGGGGGTACATAAAGGCGCGAGAGTCAACAGCTGTTGTGTTTGTGTGGGGCTTTTCCCCTCACGGTGCCCGGCTGCCGACCGGCGGCACGCACGGTCAGCGACAAAGCCACGTGGGGTGGTTTGCTTTTGTGTTCCCCCCCCCAAGTTGGTTTTGGATCAGCCGTGCTTAGCAAGATCTGTTTTTTTTTTTGTACACCACAAAACTGCAGAACCAAAATATCAGATTCAGTTGTTTATACAGCCATCCATCCATCCATCCATCCATTCATTCATCCACCCATTATCTGAACCACTTATCCTGCTCTCAGGGTCGCGGGGATGCTGGAGCCTATCCCAGCAGCCATTGGGCGGCAGGCGGGGAGACACCCTGGACAGGATGCCAGGCCATCACAGGGCCAACACACACACACACACACACACACACACACACACACACACACACACACATTCACACCTAGGGACAATTTGTATGACTGATTCACCTTCCCAACAGTTTCATCCAATCACAGCACTAGTTAGGGTTAGTGCCAGTGCTGTGATTGGCTGAAACTGTAGGGGGCGGGGAGTGCCTTCCATGCAGCGCTGCCTTGAAGAGTACGTTGGGGGCTTAAAACAACATCGAGCCTGATTCACCTGACCTACATGTCCTTGGACTGTGGGGGGGGGACTGGAGCACCCGGAGGAAACCCACGCATTATCTGTCATATATGTTATTATGAAGGGCAGCACGGTGGCGCAGTGGTTAGTGCAGTTGCCTCACAGCAAGAAAGCCCTGGGTTCGAGCCCCGGGGTAGTCCAACCTTGGTGGGTCATCCCGGGTCGTCCTCTGTGTGGAGTTTGCGTGTTCTCCCCGTGTCTGCATGGGTTTCCTCCGGGGGCTCCGGTTTCCTCCCACAGTCCAAAGACATGTAGGTCAGGTGAATCAGCTGTACTACATTGTCCCTAGGTGTGAATGTGTGTGTGGGCCATGTGATGGCCTGGCGGCCTGTCCAGGGTGTCTCCCTGCCTGCCGCCCCATGACTGCTGGGGATAGGCTCCAGCATCCCCGTGGCCCTGGGTAAGGATAAGCGGTTAGGATAATGGATGCATGGATGAATAAATTCGGAGATGCTTGTGCGAGTCTGTGTGCAGATTTTAAAGCTGCTTGAATCACCTTTTTTTTTTTTAAGAAAGAAAAAAAATTGGGATCCGAGATGAAAATGAGGTTTCCTACTCTTATAACACGGCTGCCTGCGATAACCATGTTGGCACATTTATGCAGATGAATAATTAAACAAAGGAGCATTTACAAGAAGAGCAAATTGAAACAGCACGCACACTTGGACTTAAAACACTTGCCTTAATATTTCAGCGGTGGTGATGGGGGTGGGGTGGGGTGGGGGGGTGGGGGAGGTCAGGGAAAAGTGGGACTTTTTTTGCTACGTAACATGAAATGACAGTGCACCTTTGGTTCTGTCAGACGCCTAAGAACTCGCCGGCCTTCACGACAGTCTCAGGCTAATGTACTAGAAGGCCAGAGATAAGCCCCCTTCCTACACGACGGAGAGGACTTCAGCACCTCGGACGACCCGGGCCGGCGCCCCGAACGAATTAAGACATACGCCTCGGCTGCCTTTGGCAGCCTCGTCAACGTGGGCCGGGTGTCTCTGCGCCGTACAGATCAGAAGGAAGCAGCGAGGTCAGCGCCACTGGGAGACGTACGCAACGAAAATATTGTCCTGACAAGATGTGGAGTGACTTCTGCAGCCCCGGGCTTGTGTTTCAGATTAAACCAATGTTGGCTGAGAGAGAGAGAGAGAGAGAGAGAGAGAGAGAGAGAGAGAGAGAGAGAGAGAGAGAGAGAAGGCAAATTCAAAGGAGGTTGTGCAAAAAGGTGGATTTGATGGGTGTTGATGTTGCAACTGCCTTTAACATTCAGAGCACCGTTACCAGCGCTCACATGACATATCTGGGGAATGTTACTGACATGTGTGCTAATGAACGCGTTCACAACCTCTAACACGGATCACTTGCAGCGCTAAATGTGTAAGTCAGGAGGTCCCGGAACAGAGAGGGTGTGGTTCTGGTGGGTCAGGGGGGAGAGAAAAAGTCATCCCAGATAGCATCCGGATGTGGGCCACTTCAGGCAATGATGCGGCACTGGTGGCCTTCTTCTGGCCCTGACAAAATGGATGCGAGTCTGAAGTGGCCCACATTTATAACAGCAAATATGGCCCAAATATGCCAAATCAAATGTGGGCCTTTTTGGGCAAAGATGCGGTGCTCTGGGCAACATGTGATCTGGATGTTACCCTGAAGTGGCCCTTGTGGTAAATGGTGAATATGGCCCAAATATCACAAAACAAATATGGGCCACCTTTGGCAAATATGTGGCACATGCGGCATTGCTATGGCTTGGTTCTGGCCCAGATCTGGCAAACAGGAGCGGACCACCCAAGTGCCATCATTCCACACAGTATGTGGGCCGGATCAAAGTGTCGGGTGTGGGACGGGTCCGGGACACAGCAATTTTGCTATTTGGGATGGAACGCATCAAAAAATCCACAGGTCCTGGAGCACAGGACAATGCCTGGCTGTTAAAACTAAGCTGTCATCACAATCAAGCATTATTTATTTACATTTATTAATCAGAGCATTCACATTAATCACTCAAAATTAGCAGGGGGGGGTGCGTAGAGACAGCTGTTTATGGCTTACAGCTCTCTCTCTCTCTCTCTCTCTCTCTCTCTCTCTCTCTCTCTCACTCACTTTGTCTCGTTGACTGTCCCTTCATTTCCCTTCTGTCTGTGGATTGTGACGAGGGGAAAATTGAGTTAGGGCCAGAAGTTCTATTTCCAACCATGAAAAGCCACCAGGCTAAGAAACCAAACCAAGTGATGTGTTCTGATAGTAGTCCGAGAAGGACACAGTGTCCGGAGTTACAACACAGCATTGTGGACAACATCACAGCGAGAATCATTAAAGCTACAATCCGTTATTTTCTTGTTACTCTATCCATCTGAAAGGTGGTGGTGGTGGTGGTGTTAGACAGACAGTCAGTCTTCCAGTAGAACAGTGTTGTGATATAGTACATGTAGGGGGCAGAGAGAAACGGACCTGTTGACACTGACGTTCTGGGACTACGAACAAGGTGTAGCAGAACTACAAATGTGGTGTAGAAGGACTACAAACATGGTGTAGCAGGACTACAAATGTGGCATAGAAGGACTACAAACATGGTGTAGCAGGATTACAAACAAGGTGTAGCAGGACTACAAACAAGGTGTAGCAGGGCTACAAACGTGGTGGACTACAAACAATGTGTAGCAGGACTACACCTGTATGAGACGTGTTCTGTCTGTCTGTCTATCGATCTCCTCCATTCTGTTTCAGTACTATTGACAGCGCCATTATCTCTACCCTGTTGATCTGCCGAAACTACTTTGGCCTTCTTAGGGTCTTACTGACCTACTGATCTGAGGAAATTCAACAAATGTGATTGTCTTCTATATGCATGATCAACAGTCCAGGTAAGGAGATCACAGAGAGACACTTAGATGAGTGATGAAATGTTTCTCACAGTAAACATGTGTCAAGGTGAACTGTTCCGACTTTCTGAAATTTGACGGTCTTTGACATTTTACCAGTTTCCTCCTGGTTGCTGTAATTCACAACATTAATTCACGTGACGTGTACAAATCTGACACCAGGCGTCACTGAGTGACCTGATATCTCTCTCTCTCTCCATCTTTAAAAAAATCAAATTCAAAATGCATCCAAAATAGGCAGATAAGCTATTTGCAAGTAACTTCAATGGGAAGTAAAAGAATGACAGATCAGCTACACAAGATTTATTTACAGATTTTCATAGTGACAAAGCAGGCGTCGGATCCGATCAAGGCCTCAATCTGGGGAGTACTGGATCCGTTCTGGAAGGATCCGGCACAAATTAAGCCCTGGTCCCATCTCAGGAACTATTCATAAGTGGAGCGACTGCAGGGGCGGAGGGGGCAAACATCCACACTCAGTAGGGGCCCCGCTGGTTTTTACAAAACCCTTCTCATCAGCAGTGCCAGTGCTAAACGAAGTTTCAGCCGTTAAGAGAGTGTAATCCCTCTGCTCCCTTCCCAGGTCTCACTCCAGGAGGGGGCCCCGGTTTCCCTTTTCCGGGCAAGGTGCTGTAACTCTGCTGGTGTAATTTCATTGGGTTTCTTGGGGAATCACTCTTTGTCTGGCCCCTCCCTGGGACCAATTTGTCTTGGGAGACCCTACCAGGGGCTATTGCCCCTGAGAACACACCTCCCAGGATCACCGGGACACACAAACTCCTCCACCACATTAAGGTGACGATTCTCTGAGAACTCTCCAGAACTCGCTGGAGGGACTACATGTCTAATCTGGCCTGGGAATGCCTTGGGATTCCCCAGGAGGAGCTGGAGTGCCCTACTTAGCTTACTGCCACCATGACCCGACCCTGGAGAAGCAGCTGAAGATGAACAATGAATGTGTTCTCTGCATTTAACCCATCCTATTGTATAGGAGCAGTGGGCAGCTGCAGCACCCACGAACCAACTCCAGTTCTTCTTTGCATTGCCTTGCTCAGGGGCACAGACAGGAGAATTAACCCTAACATATATGTTTTTTTGATGGTGCGAGGAAACCGGAGCACCTGGAGGAAACCCACGTAGACACGGAGAACATGCAAACTCCACACAGAAAGGACCTGGGACGGCCTGGGGTCCGAACCCAGAACCTTCTTGCTGTGAGGCAACAGTGCTAACCACTGGGCCACCATGCTGCACCCCCCCCCCCCGGTGTTTTAGTAATCGAGTTACTCAAGGAATTGTTTCAGCCCTAATGTCTGTCTGCTGTGTCTATTTTATGTTTTTTTTTATAACTTTAGTTTTTATTGAAAGTTTTTAGGTCAATACAGACATGGCATCCGTATTCAGAAGTAAACATTAAATTATCTACATTTACTTGCACACAAGCCCAACTCAAAACAGACAAACAAAACACACAAAAAAATGGACTACAAGAGCTTCCTGAGGGTCTAACTTTTCAGTCTTAAGTGTTGTCATGAATTATGTTGTCACGTGTTTGCTCCTTAAACCATGTCCATTTCTTCCACTGGTCTTCCATCCGAGCTAATGTAAGTCTCAATCGATGAGTCAGTTTTTCCATTGTATGAATGTCCTCCACTATTTCCATCCATTGTCCTTGTGTGGGGGCGTCCACCTGGCACCATTTTCTTGTGATTGCCTTATTAGTAGCAATCAGCAGTATCTTAATCAAACATCTATCACTTGGCCCTATATCGTCGTTTTTAAAATTACAGAGATAGAGGATCATATAGCACTTTGGGAAGTCATATCCAAGTACCTTTTGTATTACATCATGAACCATCTCCCAAAACATCGCTAGCTTATTACATTTCCAAAATATATGCGAGTGGTCTACATCCTCTGTTCCACATTTCCTCCAGCATGACAGTTTGGTGCTGGAGTATCTATTTTTGATTTTTGGTGTAATAAAAAAAACGTATCAGATTTTTCCAGAATTCCCTCCATATCCGCGAACTAGTGGAGGATTGATGGACTTTCCACATATTCTGCCAGTCCTCCTCTGTAATTTCTGCGCCAAATTCTAATTCCCATTTTTCTTTTATATATGTAGTTGAGTGTTTATTAGTTGTGAGAGCTTGATATAGTACAGATATAGCCCTAGATTTTCTCCCGTTATATGCGTTGATTATAATTTGAATCACACCGTTCACCTCCATGGAGGGTCCTCTCCTGATAGGTTTGTTGTAATAATCCCTTAACTGTAAATATCTGTCTTTCATACCCTGAAAACTCTACATCTCCCCTTTTTCTTCTAGAGTGCACCATGCTGTGATTCCCCAGTTAACCCACAATTTGAAAACTGTATCATGCCTCGCTGGAGTAAAGTCACTATCATATGCTACCCATCTCAATAACTGTATCTCATCTTGTAATTGTCTATTTTATGTTAAAGTTATTCCCGTGTAAGAAAGACATGGTACTAAGACAATGCACCATTCACAAATCAATGCACGCATGCTATGTTTTTGGTGCTGAAACATCTGAACATGACTGGCAATTTGTTTTTTTTGTTTTTTTTCTTCAGAACAGACTTGTCTGACAAATGGGCTTTATTGTATGATTTCTTAGACATAGGCTTGCTTGGCTCAGTAAGTGACAATTGGATAGGATAGGATGGGATGGGATGGGATAGGATAGGATGGGATATATCAGGTATTTCACAGTTGTGAATTTTAAACTGACTTTATCAGAAGAGCCCCTCGAGAATTCTTTAGCCCCTCTGTGCTGAGAGCCTAGCTCCGCCCCTGGAACCTTTATAATAGTAGATAAAAGTTATTGCTTCCATGTCGCTGCTGAATTAACAACAGTTTAGTCCTCGACCCGTTAATATTGCCAATAACTTTTTTCTAGATGTGACACACCTTATGAATCTGGCTTCTAACTTACAGACTCACAAATTGACATTCAGTCGAACGTTTAACTGTAGCATCTGTGTGGAGAAGTGATAAAATTGGTAATATATATTATTTCTGCACCCCACCACTATTCTCTCTTAGTCTGTCACTTATATTCTATCACTTGGTATTTATTGCCCAAGTGGTTTCATTTCAGAGAAAGATTTCACAGAGACGCCATTGACAGAGATGTTAAGTAAGACGTTCTCTATTACCTGTAACCTGCTCAATCTTTAGATAAAAGGTTTTTTTTTCCCGATTGTTCTTGACCAATTACCCCACTCTTCCAAGCTGTCTCGGTCTCCGCTCCACCCCCTCTGCCGATCCGGGGAGGGCTGCAGACTACCACATACCTCCTCCGATACACATGGAGTTGCCAGCCACTTCTTTTCACCTGACAGTGAGGAGTTTCGCCAAGGGGGTGTAGCGCGTGGGAGGATCACGCTATCCCCCCCAGTTCCCCCCTCCTCCCCAACAGGCACCCTGACTGACCAGAGGAGGTGCTAGTGCAGCGACCAGGACACACACCCACATCCGGCTTCCCACCCGCAGATATGGCCAACTGAGTCTGTGGGGACGCCTGACCAAGCCGGGGGTAACATGGGGATTTGAACAGGCGACCCCCGTGTTGGTAGGCAACGGAATAGACCGCCACACTACCCGGACGCCCTGAGATAAAAGTTTTTCAGTGTTTCTGATGTGACCGCTTGCATTTCTGGGTTGTCGGTTAGCTAAAAACATGCTTGAGTCATGCTAGCTTTAGCTCTGTTGAACCGCTACAAAAGCATCTATTTTACAATGTCAACGTTCAGTGTCCAGACAGGATATGATGTAAATAATATACTAAATAGCCAACTGAAAATGTGCAGTCAATACCAGACCTACTTCCATTTACAAACTTAACACAATGATCCTGTGCGCTTCTGTTCTCAACAAAGTCACACAAGAGTTGTGGCCACATAAGCAATAATTCCCGTCAGAACAGTGAATCACTGTTTATACCTCCCTTAATAGCTTCCTGGTTCAACTACTGCACACTTTTTCACACATCACACTCCCATCATCACAATGTTTTGTTTGAATTGCTTCCCGAGACGTAATTTTGACAGTCGTCTGCACTATTCCTTACGGCACCAGTCACCTCAGCTGATATTTCCAGACAATTCAAGTCCCTTGATGGACCGCTGTCCTGATACAGTCACTGTGATGCCAGATCTATCGTCAAAACACATTTTTAAAAACAGATTAAGAAAGAGTTATTCCCTGTCATCTTGCCATTCTAAACATTTGCACAGTCCTTATATATATATATATATATATATATATATATATATATATTTATAGTTTTCTATACTATTGTGGTTGTTTGACATGTATTGTTTTCAGCAATTACAATGTCACATTTACTATATTTTTGCTTTGTTTTCACATGTTTATAGTTCTCATATTATGTAAACAAATACGGCACGGCAGCTATAGCCTATAGCTATATGCATACCTACAACTATACGTACATAGGCACACATTAGGGGCTGGGATGATTCACAAATCTCACGGTTCGACACGTCTCACCATTCAGGGCCGAGGATTTCCATTCGGCACGATACAGTCGACGCCTCGGCGAGCAAGAGGTAAAACGTCATTGCAGTTCTATATTTTTTTTAGTTATTTTAAGAATTAGGGCCAACATTTTGGCATTATCAAGGCACGTGTTCAAACGTAATGCAAGTGCAAAAGTTCTAACAAAATTGTGTGCCATCTTTTCTTGTTGTGTAACACAATTGCTTTACTTTAAAACTTTAAAAACTACTAGAGCGACCAAGGCGGTCATTTTGACCGTTGTGGATTTTCAAAGTTTATAACTTTGTGAAAAAAATAAATAAACACAGACCTGCCGCTCCCTGAATGCTCCTAAAATTACATATATTTGCATTAAATTTAGTTTTAGATCAATTGCACACAAACAAAAAAAAAGTTATGATGAGATCTACCTGAAGCAACCATGAGCGGTCAAAATGACCGCACGTAATTTGCGCGTCACGTCAATATTTATGACGTGTGTTGTTCGTGTCATTTCCTTCGCAACATTCACTTCTTTCTTTACATTTCACGTTTTAGAGGCCTTGTTACATTGTTAGATTAACAATATGTGTTTTCCGTTTTGTTTGTCAGGTATCACTTTCAACATGTCTGGGTACAGACGCCGTTTCAGCCGCACCAGGACTACCACCGAGGCCTTGCAGTATTTACAGGCGTTGGACGGCGGCCATTTTAAACTGTTTGAAACGTAGTAGTGTAACGATCACAGATGTGTAGACTCGCTAGCCCGTTGGCTAACGGGTCAGACCCTTTAGTCAACCGGTTAACGTTGTCACCTGTGGTGCGGAAGACCCGGGTTCGTGTCCCGGCTGTGGCGGATTCCCGGCTGCTCCCTCGATTCGCTACAGTGTTAAAGTTGTTAACATGTCAATTTCGGTGTCAGTCGTTTCCTAACAGACACACTAACATATGTAATGCGTTAATATCTCAACTTATTTATATTGACAGAGTATAGAGGTTAAAGTAACACACGATCTTGCGAAACGGAGAGTGTCTCGAACCGTGAAGACGGTATCGAACGATTCGGAATTGGGTAAAGTATCGTCCCACCCCCTAGTACACACATACCTACAGACACACATACATATCCATACATTCACTTATACCTACTATATACATAGACAGATATACATCTGTAATTAGATACACAGGGGCGCACCTATAGGAGTACACATTATTTTTGGATATCAGCATTTCATAGTTTAACGATGACGATTTTGTACCCTTGCACACCAACCATCTGTTATACAGAGGCACACATGCACACACAGACACACAAACAAGTATTTATTCCATCAAGTTCCTTCATTTGACTGTGCGTATATATATATATATATATATATATATATATATATATATATATATATATATATATATATGGTATGGTATGGTATGGTCCCGGGGACAGCAGATGGAACAGTAAAGGGTCCAATATGGAAAAGACGGATACCTGGTCTTGCTGGTAAAGCCTGATACGAGAGAGAGATTGAGAAAAAAGAGCAACGAACCCCCACAACTGAGCACTGAACTTCTCATTTCATATCACGACTCCGAGGGATGCACCGTCACTGCAGATAAGCTCTATCCGTGGCTTCTCAAGTCAATCAAATGACGGCAGGCCTCTTACGGGAACATCGTTCAACCAAGTACCACTCTGCGCTCCCCGACGGATCACCACAGGTTATTTTTCTAAATGAAATTTGTCCCTCATTAGGCCTGCCATTTACGGACCTGTCTTGTGATTCCGACTGTTTATTTCTGTGCTCTGGCAGTTTAGGCGGCGTTCTGGCTTGATCCGGGAGGGCCCCAGCAGTGCTCCCCATTAGTTTGGCTGATTCAGGGTTGTTAGCCATTTCTAATTTCCCATTAGACTCACAAAAGCTCTATTCATGTTGTCTCTCAGGTAACTCATTAATTAGCTGTGATGCATAGGAGACGATGAGTGAGGGACTATTGCCAAGAGCCAGTTAGCTTTTAATGCACAAAAGAAATACAGAGACCAAAGCAGATGGTCACAATAGGGACTGATGATACTGACACAATTGCATTGTCTGTGCATGTGTGTGTGCTCGGTTTGTCTGCATAAATGACATACGGGCATGTGTGTGTGTGTTAAGTATTTACATGTAGTTCATTAGGACACTTGACACTGATAACAAGGGTGATAACGTGAGCGTCCGGGTGGCGTGGCGGTCTATTCCATTGCCTACCGACACAGGGGTCCCGGTTTTAATCCCTGTGGTACCTCCGGCTTGGTCGGGGGTCCCTACAGACATCACTGGCCGTGTCTGCGGGTGGGAAGCCGGATGCGGGAATGTGTCCTGGCTGCTGCATTAGCACCTCCTCTGGTCAGCTGGGGCACCTGTTCAGGGGGGAGGGGAAACTGGGGGGAATAGCTTGATCCTCCCACACGCTACGTCCCCCTGGTGAAACTCCTCACTGTCAGGTGAAAAGAAGCAGCTGGTGACTCCACATGTATGGGAGGAGGCATGTGGTAGTCTGCAGCCCTCCCCGGATCGGCAGAGGGGGGTGGAGCAGCGACCCGGCACGGCTTGGAAGAGTGGGGTAATTGGGCAGGTACAATTAGGGAGAAAAGGGGGTGGGGTGTGATAAGGTCAATGTATGCGTCTCTGTGTCTCTGGATATTCACCGTACTGGCGCCCATTCAAAATGTGACCACTTGGAACGGGCCGATCGCTTGGCCTCCGGTACTGCCGCTTGCAGTTTTCTCGAGAACCACTCATTCAAACAACGTCACACTCGACACTGCACTTCCTGGGGTCCTCAGCAGTACACCCGCCAAGTGTGAAGTCGATCTGACGAACGGTTGCGGAGAGAACCGAAGGACAGACATAGAGATAGAGACTCCTTCCATTTTAGTTAGATTTGAGTGTGTGTGTATGTGTGTGTGTGTGCGTGTGTGTGTGTGTGTGTGTGCGTATGTTTAGTGCGCCGACATGCTGCCCTGTTCTCAGATTAGAAGTTAACTGCAGAACTTGCAAAGGGAAGATGCATCACATTTGGCGCTGCTGGGTCCAGAGAGACGGGGGAGTATTTGAACACGGAGCACAATCCGTTTTTGTGCAGAAGCGACAGAAGTACTGAAGCCGAACAGAAGGGCTGCTCGGGCCCAGCACCGCAGGACCCGCTTTCATTAAACTCCAAGTGGGTCTCAGCATGTAGGCCTTTGTTCTGGCACGTTTCTGCACGGGGCTACCATTTTTCACTTCCTTAACGGCCGTATACAGTTTGTTGGAGCCAGGAAGCTTTATGTTGTTGATGCAGAAAAATTCCCGTTTTTCCAGTTAGAGTTTAGGCTAAGACACAAAATATAAACCTCTCACTGGCCGTTGAAAGTGGGTCCCATGCAACGTAAGGACGCAAAGATGGAATATGAGGAATTGATTTTTAAAAAAAAATTTTTTTTTAGAGACATCCTGTCACGGAGCGTGAGCGACACAGTTTTTCCAACCACATACCGACATATTATCCAGGTGAGGAAATCCCAGAAAGGACATCCTTGGTAGGGAGGAACGCTGGTTTGAACGGGAAGTCAAAGAGGCCATCTATGTGTGAAGAGGGAACGATCATCCCTGAACCGGGGGGGGGGGGGGTTAAGAGTACATCTGTCACCATCTTACAATGCTGTCTACTACCACTACTATTACTACCACTACTATCACGACTACTACTTTCGGCTGCTCCCGTTAGGGGGCGCCACAGCGGATCATCCGTTTCCATCTCTTCCTGTCCTCTGCATCTTCCTCTGTCACACCATCCACCTGCATGTCCTCCCTCACCACATCCATAAACCTCCTCTTTGGCCTTCCTCTTGTCCTCTTCTCTGGCAGCTCCATATTCAGCATCCTTCCATCCATCCATTATCCGAACCGCTTATCCTGCTCTCAGGGTCGCGGGGATGCTGGAGCCTATCCCAGCAGTCATTGGGCGGCAGGCGGGGAGACACCCTGGACAGGCTGCCAGGCCATCACACAGAGCTGAGACACACACACACACTAAGAGTCTTATCTGTCGCCATCTTACCAGAGCACTCAGGTCAGCAAACCAGATGCTCTTACATGTTGCCAGATCCAGGCTTAAGAATAGGGGGGACAGAGCCTTTGCAGTGGCTGCCCCTGATCTCTAGAACAACTTACCAATACACATGAGATCTGCTCAGACCCTAGAGACTTTTAAATCTTGGTTCAAGACCTACCTCTTCTCGCTGGCATTCAATTCAAGTTGAGCTAGACACCGTGATTTTATTGTGGAAATATTGCTTTTACTCTTGTGCGTTATTGTTTACATTTTAATTCCTTTATTTTACTTTTACATGTATTTGTATATTCATATGTGTTACTTATTCTACTTTATATTGTATTTTAAGCTTGTGCAGCACTTCGGTTCAACTGTGGTTGTTTTAAATGTGCTATATAAATAAACTTACAACGCTGTGATTGCAACCATTCCCCAATCCTCTATGAATAGTACACATGGCCGTTGTAACTCTAGTTAATGGTCCTGGTAATTTGCATATGAAACCAGTCGTCGGTTTGAGTCGTTAAGCCACTGTGTTGTTTATAAGGGTGGGGACACCTGCAGTCAGTCCGCCGAGACTGAAGAGGTCACTTAGATGATGATGATGAGACGTTTCTCTCAATAAAAGTGTCCACATGAACCGATTCACCTTTCTGGGACTTGGTTTTGTGTTCTGAACGTCTTGGTTCTCCGATAGACTCCAACGTGAAAGGTAAAAATCCCTCCTAGGTAAAGCCACTTTTTCTGGTGTAATTATCAAAATCAGGAATATTTATTTGTCATTCAAAAACACATCCAAACTACAAGAACACATATAGCCAAACTACAAAAAAAACCCCACGAAAACTACAAAGCACACACCACCATATAAAAAAATGAAAAAAACAAAAATCACTGTCCAAGTCAGCAAACGCCAGGATGGCTGCCAGAACCGCTGGTCTGCATGGGCCAGCAGCCAGCCCCGCCAAACCACCCGCGGAGTCCCCCCGGCGTAGCCCCAGGCAGGGCTGTGGTCCCTGGGCCCACCGGATGCAGCAGACCAAGTTCCCCCAGCTGATCCAACGCCAGCTCCCCCCCGCCAGACACCCCCGACACACCTCCCCGCACTCCACACGACGACACCGAAAACACAGTCAATGCTAGGCAAGGACGCCGCCAAACCGCCCTCGGAACTGCCGGCCTGCGCGGGCCGGCAGCTAGCCCAGCCCGCCCCGCCTCCATATGACAAGACGTAATGACACGAGTATCTGGTGTGGGAGGTAACGGAGTCACAAACTTCCAGCGAAATCTCAGTTTTGTTTCTTCTGGTCTGATGAGCCCACTTGCACAAGTCCAATTAAACCAATTAAAGAGATGAAAATGTAAAACCAGGCATGGATTCCACCGCAGAACACACTCCAAATGTGTCGTTTGCTGTCTTAACGGTCATTTGGAGTTTTGTGTATGGGAAAATGTAACACAACGATTACATGAAATTAATAACACACACACACACACACACACACACACACACACACACACACACACACACACAGCAATCACAAGACATCACCTCCCAAATGTCAGCCTCCTTCATACAAAAGAAGCCGAGGGGAGCACAAAAATATGGAACATGAACTAATATAAATCAACATAGCGGGGAGAGACAACGGAGGGGGCAGCACTCGAAGGAAGAACCACTCAGCGGCTGGAGACACTGCAATTATAGAAACTATCGACTTGTGTTTCCAGTGGTATGATCAATTGCAGTGAAATAATGACATCTCGCTGTTGTTTTGACCCATGCACGGTGAAGGCAATTTATTTTGTGTGACAGGAGGCTTGCAAGGGGGACAACCGGGCTGATGTGTGCCAGAGATCGAGGGAGTGCAGGGGAGAGCTCTCTGCAGGACAGACAGAAACCGAGACTAGGAAAAAGGTCGTTGTTTGCCACGCCGGCATCCTTACATTTAAATCCCCTACATTTCTTTAAGGCGGTTAAGACAATGGATGGATATTTCTTTACGTCAAACCCAAACCGAAACATCTTCTAACATCACTCATTACTTATTGCATCATGCATTTTGTACTGCCTTTCTACTTAAAGAGGATATAACAGGGCTCCTCAAAGTCCGGACCTCGGCCCACATCCGGACCGAGCGGCAAGTCAATCCGGACCCAGCCCATAACTCATGTTATGAATACAATGTTATGAAAAGTAACGTTTTCTATTTTGTGTGTTGCTGCTGCAGAGTTCACGCGTTAGCACGATGCTAAATGACAGTAACGAGCCGGTATGTGAGTTTTGGTTCGGGTTAGAGCCAATCAGAAACAGAGTTTTGGTTCGGGTTCGAGCCAATCAGAGGCAGAGTGGGGCGGGTCTTCACAGAACATTATAAAAGTGAAAACTTATAGTAACAAAAGTTACAAGTGAGCTGATTAAATGTTAGTTTGTTATCGCCAATCGTTCCGGACCTCTGCCTTGGAATAAAAATCAGATGCTGACCTTTGAGTAATAAGTTTGAGAACCCCTGGTGTATGAGGTCGAAATCAGTTTTTCTTCTTTATAAAGAGCTGCCACCAGTTCAGCTTCCCTCAGCTGATTTATTATTTATCTATTTATTGTCCAGGGTGTCTCCCCGCCTGCCGCCCAGTGACTGCTGGGATAGGCTGCAGCATCTCCGCGACCCCAAGAGCAGGATAAGCGGTTTGGATAATGGATGGATGGGTACTAGTCATCAGACACAGTCATTTACATACAGCCAATCAGATCAAATCGTCAAAATGTGAAACCCCGCCCTCTGTACTTGTCAAAGGCAGCTCATGAATATCAGAGGACTAGGAAACGCCCTCGCAGAGCTTGAGACAATTGAGATCAGATGTGGATAAAGCGATTAAAAACACAATATTAGTTATTTATGAATAAAAAGACGTTGCTGACTGATATGGCATGCCTTCTTCAAGGTTTTTAGACATCCATCCATTATCCAAACCGCTTATCCTGCTCTCAGGGGCGCGGGGATGCTGGAGCCTATCCCAGCAGTCATTAGGCGGCAGGCAGGGAGACACCCTGGACAGGCTGCCAGGCCATCACACAGGGCCCACACACACACACACACAAACAAACATTCACACCTAGGGACAATATAGTACAACTGATTCACCTGACCTAACATGTCTTTGGACTGTGGGGCGGAAACCGGAGACCCCGGAGGAAACCCATGCAGACACGGGGAGAACATGCAAACTCCACACAGAGGACGACCCCCCCCCCCCCCCAAAGGTTGGACTACCCTTGGGGTTGAACCTTCTTGCTGTGGGGCGACCGCACTAACCACTGCGCCACCGTGCCGCCCTGTTTTAGACCTGAAAAGTTCAAATCAGATTACTAATTTTCGGTAAAGAACGGGTCCAAGTCTTCCACCGTATTCGTCCTCTCGCTGATGACAAATTTCCACCATTTGTAAACAGCTGAGTGTGGCTAACGGCAGTAGATCCCCACGGTACGGTTTTTTTTCAACCGTCGAAGGTGTAATATGTTCAGTAAAACTGCCCCCCCCAAGACCCGTGCGATCGCGGCCATGAGCAGCCGAGAGAATCTCTTGGGCAGGGACCGGCGAACAGCTCGAGGCCAGGTCTATGGAGGGGTGTGGTCTCCAGCCAGCTCTCCCCAAAATGAACTCCTCGCTCACAACCGCACATCTGTGTTTTGGCTGTGACACAGACAAATGGAACGATTGGGGACAGTAGAAAAAGTACTCCAAGTCCTTTCCCCGTTCACAGAGAACAATCCATCAACCCCGCCCCCCCACACACACACAATAGCAGCCTCTGCCTTGTCTGCAAATCACTTGATTCCTAGTCCCGATTTCTCTTGCCGTTATCACTGCTCTCTGCCGCGACTGAATGGTGCTTTTCAGCCGAACAAACCTTAATTCTAGAAAAGAAAAGAAGAAATGAAAAAACGAAAAAGGAACTGCAGATAAACTCAAGGCTCACTTGTAACAGCATTCCCACAGACAACGCCCAAAACCCGCTTCTATCATCAACCCATTCTGGAGGCAAGCAGTTCTGCACCGATCATCTACTTCCTGCACATCCAGTGGATGTGATGGTTGGTGCGTGGTGTGTATATGTTGTGTTCACTTGTGCAATTTATTCATTCGTTGTCCAGACCTGATCTGTGTAGCGGTGGGTCACAGGAGGCTATCCCAGCATGCATTTGGGCAAAAAAAGGCAGGGAGTCGCTCTGGACCCGTTGTCAGTATGGCTCACGCTTCTTCCATTCATCGCTCTGGGCGAGCTAGAGTATCCATGCAAATGCGGCGCGTCTCTGCGGACCGTGGGAGGGAACTCGAGAGGAGACCGACATGAGAAAGAAAATGTGCAAAATCCACATCGAATGGTCGAGACCGACGCCAAACACATCCACTGGCTGAAACACAAAAGGTGATAACCATTTAGACAACATGCCACCCGTCACTATACGGCGCTATTGTGTGCTGTAAGCTGGCGTGCAACATACACCGCAAAACACGCGTGTCCCCGGGCAGAAGTGACACATACTGCACACAGTTTTCTCACATGTAGAAGCGTAGCGGCTGCAACAGTGCGAAAGCTCTGCTTACGGCCTTTTTCCACAGACGTGTCAGAAACTGTCATGTTTAATTAACAACCGAATCACCTCGCTGACCCCCTTAAACGACGCACCGCCTCTCCGTCACGGAGGTCAAATGATATGTGACAACGGGCGCAAACAGCTCCGTGCCGCTCCGCAGACACAGCCTCCATATTGTCTCAGTCTATTTAATGAGGCCTTCCTTCGCCACTACGTGGGCTTCTTAGCCCGCCTGTCTTTAGGGTCTTTTTAACACGAGAACGACCGGGATTTCACTCCTACCTCAAACGACCATGGGCGGTCAACATGACCTCCGGTTTTTAAACTCTATATTCTGATAAGATAAATACCCAGCTGAGATATTAATGCATTACATATGGTGGTATGTCTGTTAGGAAACGACCGACACCAAAATTAACATTTTAACAACTTTAATACTATTTTTCAAACAATTTAAAATGGCCGCTGTCCATCGCCTGTAAATACTGCAACGTGTCGGTGGTAGTCATGGTGTGTCTGTAACAGCGTCTGTACCCAGCCCAGATAGCAGACACATTTGGGCCCAATCTGGGGCAGTTTTGGTACTCACGGCTCAGTTACGGCACTGGCAACTGTTATGTGGGACAGACGTGACCCAGATGTCATAAGCTGGGCCTGACTTGGGTTATGGTAAGTGTTGTGTGGGCCAGACGTGGCCCAGATGTAATGAACCGGGCTTGACTTGGGTTACAGCACATACTGTGTGGGCCAGATGTGGGCCATATAAGGTGGACCTGTGGCTGAGTTTAGGGCAGTCACACTCACCCTGAGTAAACGCCGCCGTTCAAGGCCAAATGAGGGCCGTAAGATAACTGCAGATGTGGACCATATCTAGGCTAAAGATTCTGTGCTACAGGGTCCGCGGTGGTGTAGCGGTCTAAGCATTGGCTGTGTGTCGATGCAGTTGCCCACTGGGGAAAAGGGTTTGCGCCCCGGTCTCATCAGATCTGCCTATGGCTGGACTCAATGAAGCAGCAATAATTGGCAGCGCTGTCTTCGGGAGGGGGCGGAATCGGCTTGTGTTCGCCACATGAATGCGTCTCTGTATGTGTCGGAAAAAGGAGCGGTTCGGCCTGGATTCGCCTTGTCACAGAAGTGGGGAGGCGTCTCCTTCGAGACTGCCGGCCGGAGAGATGCAGTTGGTGAACGCATGCAGGACGAGGGTGGGAGTTTGAACTAAAATAGGGAGCGATTGCCCACTAAATTGGGAGAAATCAGAAATAAATTTAGACAAAAGATTCTTTGCTAACTGGGAGACATGTTGGCAATCATCAAAAATCAAGTTTAGACTATTACTCTGCACTGGAGGACGTTAGTGTTTCTAGGACAGAGCAATGAACTTCGTGAAGGAAATGAGGCGACCAACACACGTCGTAAACCGTGACACGACACGCACGATCACGCACAAATTACGTGCGGTCACTTTGACCGCTCATGGTCGTTTTAGGTAGATCTTGTCATAACCTTTTTTTTGTGCAATTGATCTAAAACTCATTTTAATGCAAATATATGCGATTTTAGGGGTATTCAGGGAGTGGCAGGTCTGTACCCCCCCCCCCCAAAAATAAAATTATTAAACTTTGAAAATCCAAGACGGTCTAAATGGCCGTCTTGCTCTGAAGCACTGTCAACCATGTTTAGCAACGAGCCACCGCATGGAATTCCCACACTTTTTATTTTCCATATGTCTCATGAAAACCAGCGTGGCTCTTGACCACAAGTCACCGGCTGGTGTGTCCGTCGGTCACGGCTGGTGCGGTACCGTTTTCTCGCCTCCTTGCAGAAGTGGAAGTACGGAGAGAGACGTGTGAAAGCAGGAAGTGGGCGTTCAGCGAAGCTTTTCTTTTTTTTCATCTTTTTTTTTTTAATTAGATGCCGACAGGAGAGAATCTTAATAATAAAGGTGAGGGAGGCCGGATGGCAGGGGTTGGTGTGTGTGTGTGTGTGTGTGTATATATATATATATATATATATATATATATATACCATGTACCAGGTTTTTTGATCCAAGGAAAGAAAAACCTGAAACCACCTCCCTTGTGGGGACATTTTATGGGTCCCCATGGGGAAAAGGATCTATTTCAGGGTTGGGACTCGGGTTTAGGTTTAAGGTCAGAATTAGGATTAGGTTAAGGTCAGGCATGTAGTTATGATGGTTAAGGTTAAGGGCTAGGGAATGAATGTAGTCAACGAGTGGTCCCCACAGTATAGGGTAACATGGTGTGTGTGTATGTACGTACCAGGCTTTTCTATCCTAATGAGGACCAAATATCCTCATTAGGCTAGAAGTCTCAAACCACCTACCTTGTGGGGACATTTTATGGGTCCCCATGGGGAAAAGGGTCTATTTCAGGGTTGGGACTTGGGTTCAGGTTTAAGGTTAGGATTAAGTTTAGGTTAAGGGATAAGGGTTAAGGTAAGGCATGTAGTTATGATGGATTAAGGTTAAGGGCTAGGGAATGAATGTGGTCAATGAGGGGATCCCCACAAGTATAGGGTGGCATGGTGTGTGTGTGTGTGTGTGTGTGTGTGTTAAGAAAAGGGACTGTGGGGATGAGGTCCTTGTTAATTCCAACACTGTCTGCTTGCATTTAAGCGCTCATTAATCTGAGACGGGGCACACCCTGTTGTTTTACCGAGCATCTTTTGTGAAAGGCAGCATTAGCACTTCTGCAGCGTTGTGAAATTGTCAGTGATGTTCCAAGGGAGAGATGTGCCGAGAAAGAGAGCAAAGGACAAAGACAGAGGAGGAGCGAGAGAGAGAGGAGAGAGAGAAACCGATGCCACTAGCATACTGAGCATGGCCCTCTCTCTCCCTTTACAACGCTCGGGGAGCCAGAAAGCAAATCTATAACATTTTTTCCAACACGAGTGCAGCTCTTGGACGACGACCTTCAAAAGTTTACTATGAATTCCGATGAAGTGCCGCGCCGGTTAAGCACGAGATCTATTGCGTTTCGGTTAATTGAGTTATTGCCGGCAAAGATGAATGGACTCCGGTCCATTTTGTTTTGCCATTAGTGCTAATTTGATACCAAAAATGATACACACATATTTTCCTTTCTCCTCAATTAGAGGAGCATAATTTATGTTTGCAGAATACGTCTCCATGTACCGAGAACACCCATCGTAATTGCGCGCCAGACAATTAATTTGGCACACAGTAAGTCAATGGAAATTGAACAAAGGGTTATGTTTGTGTCATTAACTCGGAGCAATTGGCAATTTATATGCTCCGAGCCAAAGTTGTGAACATCATCCACGCATGCTTGCATATTCATTACTGTGGCCGCTCAATTCGCAGAGCAGGAAGTCTGAACAAAGGTGAACCAGAGGCTGAACCCCATCACTATCCATCATTATGTCTGCTTGAAGAAGCCTGGGAGGGTTGTTGCAGTGTTGCGTAAGTGTGTGTATACGTGTGTGTGTGCGTGCAACATGCATGTGTGTGCACGTGTTTGGGAGTGGAAACGTGGCGTTCTCTTCTCTCAACGATACCTGAGGTGCCGGCACCCCCCTCTCTCCTGGTTCCGTGTCGATAGCCCCTTCTACCGCTTCGACTCCGCCCGGCAGACAGCACCATGCAGCTGGGTATGGGCCGCGACTCAGCCTCCACCCCCAATACTGCCATTAATCCACTGCTTTGGGAGACAAAATCCATCTCCCCTCGGCACCTGTTTGACAGAGGGTAAAAACCAGGGATGAAATAGCAGGCCTCGGATCAATCCCTTCGATTCCCCCCCACCCCACCCCACCCCTTCATCCCACCAGTCATTCATCAGCCACTGGTTGCTGTTGTTATTGTTGTCCGACTCCACCCGGAAAACATCCATCCATCCATTTTCCAAGCCGCTTATCCAAATTCGGGTCGCAGGAATGCTGAGGCCTATCTCAGCAGTCACTGGGTGAAAACAACGAACTACAATTTATGGGTGGTGAAATTTTTGAGAGACAAAAGGACAACTCAAGGGGGTGGGGGGTAATTTTCTTACTTTTTCTACAAGTTGGTGTAACTGTAAAAACCGTGTCTATGAATTACATCTGTGGCATTATTTTCACCAAAGGTTATTTGAAATGTTTTCGTCAAAAGTTCACGCCAACCTCTAATGAAATAAGCCGCTTGGGAGAAGGTCAGTAGCATTATTCATGAGCCGGTACTCTGATTGATTCAAGATTTGAGAACTTTATTGTCATTGTGCAAGCACAACGACAATGCGGTTGTGTCAACCGCAAAATGGTGCATACAAAGAATAAACAAGACATAAAAAGAGATAAGAAATATAAAATATCAGCAATAAAAAGTACTGTCTAAACAATATTAAGGTATAAAATACAATATAGTTAACGATAAAATACAGCTTACAAGGTGCAAAAACATCAGCAAAAATACAGTACAGGCGCGGTGGACAGATATGAAGTGGCTTAAAGTGAAATGTGAGAAAATATTGCAAATATCGCACGTGCCCAATCCAATGGTGGCAGCACATCAGTCTCGTCGGACGGAGGAGACGTCTGAGTTCATTAGTGCCACAGCTTCTGGAAAGAAGCTGTTTTTCAGTCTGTGTGTGTGTGGATTGATCTGAATCGCCTACCTGATAGGAGGGGCTGAAACAGATGCTGTCCACGGTGTGTGATGTCTTACGATGTTCTTAGCCCTCCTCATAAAGAGAGCGCTGTGAAGAGGTTCTAGTGAAGGCAGCCCAATGCCAACAATGTCCTGTGCTGTTTCCACAACATGCTGGAGGGCTTTTTTTGTCAGCTTTGGTGCAGATGCTGGGCCAGGCTGTCATGCAGTTTGTTAGGATGCTCTTTGTGGTGCATCTATAAAAGTTGACAAGCAGCTTTTGGGGGAGGTTGACTCTCCTTAGCCTCCTCAGAAAATAAAGGTGTTGTTGTGCCTTACCCACCACAGCTGAGGTGCTGTCAGCCCAGGAGAGGTCCTCTGTGATGTTGACTCCCAGGAACCTGGACCTGGGGACTCTCTCCACAGCCTCTGTGTTGATGTGGACAGGACTGTGTGTGAACTTCTTGGAGGTCTCTGTGTTGATGTGGACATGACTGTGTGTGATCTTCTTGGAGGTCCTAAAGTATTGGTCCTTTTGGTGTTTAAGACCAGGTTGGTGTTAGCACACCACGTTGTCAGGTTCTGAACCTCCTCCTTGTATGCAGCTTCATTGTCTGATACGAGCCCGATGACTGTCGTATGATCTGCAAACTTAATTAGAATTATGTTTATTGGCCATGTAGGTTTGCTCATACATGGACTTTGACTCCAGTTTCGAGGCTCTCTCAGTGTACTTAACATAGAATAACAACATTACAACAGAACAATCTTCAGATATGTACACAAGGATTGACTTATACAGGCGAACTAAGAGGCGATAAATTGCAATGGTGCAGAGAATATATCAGAGATACTGAAATAGATGTTAGCAGGTTATTTACATACATGCCTAAGGTAGATAGACATGACAGAGTACCAGTATACGTACAATGTGCAGTACAGTATAAACAAAAAGGTTGAATTTATTTGACAATGTTAAGTGTTCATTTGAATGACAGCACGCGGGGGAAAAAACTGTTTTTATGTCTGGTTGGTTTGTTGCACAGTGTTCTGTAGCACCTACCAGAGGGGAGGAGTTGGAACAAGTTGTGACCAGGGTGTGATGGGTCTGCAGTGATGCTGACTGCCCGTTTCCTGGCTCTGGAGGTGTATAAGTCCTGAATTGTGGGCAGGTTGGCACCAATGATTTTCTCTGCAGTCTTAACTGACCGGTGTAGTCCGTCCCTGTCCTGTTTGGTGGCCAATCCAAATCAGACAGTGATGGATGTGGAAAGGACAGACTGGATTAATGCAGCGTAGAACTGAATCAGCAGTTCCTGAGGCAGGTTGAACTTCCTGAACTGGCGGAGAAAGTACATCCTCTGCTGGGCCTTTTTCATGATTGTGTCTATGTTAGATGCCCGCCTTAGGTTGTGGGAGGTTGTAGAACCCAGAAATCTGTAGGTTTTCACCTCAGACACCATGCTGTTAAGTATGGTAGGTGGGTGGGTGGGGATCCTCCTGAAGTCCACCGTCATCTCCACTGTGTTGAGCGTGTTCAGCTCCAGGTTGTTGTGGCTGCACCAGAGGGCCAGCTGTTCAACTTCCCGTCTATATGCGGACTCATGACAATCCCAGATAAGGCCAATGATGGTTGTGTCATCCACAAACTTCGAGTTTAACCGAGAGGTCACCTGAGGTGCAGTCATTTGTCTAGAGGTAGAAGAGTAAAGGGGAGAGCACACATCCCTGGGGGACACCAGTACTAATTGTCCGGGTGCTGAATGTGATTTTCCCCAGTCTCACCAGGTGCCTCCTTTCTGTCCGCAAGTATTTAATCCATTGGCAGATAGGGGCTGGTATAGTGAGGCGGGTGAGTTTGGAGTGGAGGATATCTGGGACGCTGGTGATGAATGCTGAGCTGAAGTTCATAAAAGGACCCCTGCATATGTCCCTAGGGAGTCAAGGTGTTGGAAGATGTAGTGCAATCCCATGTTGACTGTATCCTCCACTGACCTGTTTCACTGACCTCCACTGACCTCCATGGCCCTGGGAAGTCGAGGTGTTGGAAGACGGAGTGCAATCCCATGTTGACTGTATCCTCCACTGACCTGTGAGCTCAGTAGGCAAACTGCAGGGGGTTGAGCAGGGGGCCTGCGATTTCCTTCAGGTGGGCCAACACCAGTCTCTCAAAGGATTTCATGATCACAGACGTTAGGGCAATGGGCCTGTAGTCATTTAATCCTGTGATACAGGGTTTCTTGGGGACTGAGATGATAGTGGAGCTCTTGAAGGAGGAGGGGACTTCACACAGCTCCAGTGATCTGTTGAAGATCAGTGTGAAAATGAGGGCCAGCTGGTCAGCACAGACTTTCAGACAGGAAGGTGACACGCAATCTGGGCCTGGTATCTTCCTGGTCTTCTGTCTCTGGATGAGCTGGTGCACATCCTCAACACAGATGCTGAGTGTGTGTGGGGGGTTCGGTGGGGAGGGGAGTGACTGGCAGAGAGTGCAGTTGGTTGTGTGTTGTGGCTGAAGAGAGTGAGGTGTGTGAAAGTTAGCTTATCAAACCTGCAGTAAAACACATTTAGATCATCAGACAGTTGATGGTTCCCTGCAGTGTGGGGAGACAGTCTGTTGTAGTTGGTAATGTCTTTCAAGCCTCTCCAGATTGATGCTGGGTCATTGCCAGAAAACCTGTTTTTCAAGTTTTCAGAGTAGCACTTTTTTGCCACTCTGATCTCCACTGTGAGTGTATCTCTGGCTTTGTTGTACCAGATCCCATCTCCACTCCTGTAGGCTTCCTCTTTGGCCTGACGAAGCTGCCTGAGTTTTGCCGTGAATCAGGGCTTATTGTTCTTGAAGGTATAGAAAGTTTTGGTGGGCAAAAAAGCTCACAAAAGCTGGCGTAAGATGTCAGTTTCAGTAAGTTTTTCCAGGTCTGTAGATGCAGCCTCAAAAACACTCCAGTCAGCGCAGTCAAGGGAAGCCTGGAGCTCCAGTTTTGACACATTGGTCCAGTTCCTCACAGTTTTAACCACAGGCTTTGCAGATTTTAATTTCTGCCTGGAGGTTGGTATAAGATGAATCAGACAGTGATCAGAGAGTCCCAGGACTGCACGGAGGACAGAGCGATAGGCATCCTTTAATATTGTGTAGCAATGATCCAGACTGTTTTTGTTCCTGGTGAGACATTTAACAATATGACTGAGAACCACTGACCCAGGCCAAAGTCTAAATGCATATTTTAGTTTGAATTCAGAATAGATTTTTCTCCTCCACCTTGTTTTGGTTGTCAAGGTCAAGCAACAAGGCAAGTGAAAAAGATTAAGCTAACTGTTTTTTTAAGGATGACTTTTCCATGGGCCAGAAGTGTGGAAACCCAGTACAACAACAATAACAAGAGTGTCTGGGTCGTGGATGGGTTGGCAGTCATGTGTGAACAGTGCATAAAAGAGGGGGCTCAGCACACAACCCTGGGGAGTGCCGGTGCTCAGGATGAGGGAGGAGGATGTGTGCTTGCCCAGTCTTACTGTCTGGGGGTGGTTGACAAGGAAGTCCAGTATCCAATTGCATATGGAGGGAGTTAGTCCTAGTTTGTGGAGTTTGTTAACCAGCTTGTTTCTTACTATGGTGTTAAATACCAAGCTGTAATCAACAAAGAGCATCCTGATGTAGGTGTTGGGTCTTTCCAGGTGAGCGAGAGATGTATTTAGAGCCACACAGATGGCGTCCTCAGTCAATCTGTTTGCCCGGTAGGCAAACTGGTGTTGGTCCAGATCAGCTGGGACAGGGTCTTTGATGTGGGTGAGTACCAGTCGTTCAAAGCAGTTTGAAATGACAGAGGTGAGAGCGACTGGCCGATTAGTACAGGTTACCTTAAGTTTTTTGGGAATGGGCATGATGGTGCTGGATTTGAGGCATGCGGGGACTGTGAATAAGGATAGAGAGAAGTTGGAAATGTTTGTGAATACCTCTGCTAGCTGGTCAGCACAGGCCTGGAGTACATGCCCTTGTACACCATCAGGCCCCGCTGCTTTCCATGTGTTGAAGCTGTGGATGGTCTGCTGCACATCTTGAGTGTGTAGAACAAAGGTCAGTGGGTCTCCCAACAGTTTGAAATGTATGCTGTGTGTTATTTACCCTTTCGTAATCTGTGATGGCCTTGGATGCATTGCCACATACTCTGTGGTTTGGAGTTACGGTTGAAGCCCTCTTCTAGTCGTAGTTTGTAGTTGTGTTTCGCAGATCTGATACCTCTCTTAAGGTTCACTCTGGTGATGCTGTAAGCTGAAGTGTCCCCTGATTTAAAAGCTGTGTCTCTTGCCCTGAGCAGCTGTTTGATGTTGCTGTTCATCTATGATTTCTCATTTGGGTACACTCGGATCCTTTTGCTAACAATGACATTGTCCATGCAGTAGTTAATGTATGACAATACAGATGAAGTGCACCCGGCTAGCCGGTTAACTGTGTTGTACTAACTCTCAGACGTACGTCGCTTTGAATAAAAGCGTCTCATTCATTCATTCATCTTCAGCCACTTCTCTGGGATCGGGTTGCGGTGGCAGCAAGCTAAGTAGGGCACTCCAGACGTCCCTCTCCCCAGCAATGTAGTTCACTCTTTTCTTACATCACAATTTTTATAACAAAGCCAGTGAATGTTCAACAGTTCACATTTTCCTCACAATTCCATTTTTCCTCCCCAATTGTACTTGGCCAATTATCCTATTTTCCGAGTCATCCCGGTTGCTGCTCCACCACCTCTGCTGATCTGGGGAGGGCTACAGACTACCACATGCTTCCTGCAATACATATGGAGTCACCAGTCGCTTCTTTTCACCTGACATGGAGGGGTTTTGCCAGAGAGATGTAGTGCGTGGGAGGCTCACGCTATTTCCCCCAGTTCCCCCTCCCCCCAAACATGTGCCCCGACTGACCAGAGGAGGTGCTAGAGCAGCGACCAGGACACATACCTACATCAGGCTTCCCACCCGTAGACACTGCCAATTGTGTCTGTAGGGACGCCCGACCAAGCTGGAGGTAACGTGGGGAGTCGAACCGGCGACCCCCATGTTGGTCGGCAACGGAATAGACTGCCACGCCACCCGGACGCACCACAATGGTGTATTTCAATGTCAATGTTGGCTTTGGAGGACAGAAGGCTGCCAAGATATGGGAACTGTTCCATGTTTTCGAGTCTGGCGTTATCTACAGAGATGAATGGGGGCAAAGCAGGCATACTTCACATTTCAACAGAAATATCATCACTTATACTCACCAGTAGAGCGCAAAACAGCCCATAAAGCTCCAACCTAAGCTCCCATTTTGCCGTCTGGCCCCTCTTCCAAATATATGCCTCACTGGATACGGCTTTACCGCGACATATGCAAAACATGGCCACTACTCATTCCGCCATCTTTTCCTCTCTCCTGTCTCTGTCCACACATCTCTCCACTCAAACCGAGAACTCTGATAGGTCAGCGCAAACCTACAACCTATACTTCTGATAGGACAATGCATCTGTCCAACAAAAGTTCACTAGACTGGTCTTCAGAATAAAAGCTTCTAAGAATATTCATATACCTTACGCTAGACAAATCCATCCATCCATCCATTAGCCAAAAAACTTATCCTGCTCTCAGGGTCACGGGGATGCTGAAGCCTATCCCAGCAGTCATTGGGAGGCAGGGCGAGGAGACATCCTGGACAGGCCGCCAGGCCATCTTGTTTCCATAAACCCCCTTCTTTAAAAAGCAAAGGACACCTTTTCACCAGAAATGTAAAGATGATTTAAATCCATTCACCTTTTCCTTTGGCTTTGACAAGCAGGTTACGACATCTCTTCATATAAAAATAGGCCATTTGGTGAGCGGGAACCCAGATGCCAAAACATTTTTTGATCGGCCAAGGAGAAACGCTCACCTTCAACAGGACGGTGAACCTTCACACTTCATGTTAGCGGTAACCTGTACACCCTAATGTTCCTGTCACTGTGCCCATTAATTTAATGATACAGTGCCTGTGCTATGAAAAGGACAGAGAAATTGCCGCTATTGCTGACAGGTTGGGACAGCCGCTATGATGTTTGTCCTTTGTGTGTATCCCCGTAATGCATCGCCTCTAAAGGAAGGAATGGTGAGGGATGAGGTGGCAGCTCTCTCCTCTAAACCAAAGTCAAGGGGGAAGCAAGCCGTAATAGCAGCAGTTTATTTGAAACAAAACAACACGTACACATGTAGCTCCACATACATTAATAACCATCAGAGATAAAAATGCTCTTTTTTTTTCTTCCTCCCACCTCAGGCCTCCTGAGCACAAACACAGGACCAAAACACATTGGGTAGTTAAAAAACCCCCACCTCATTAGTAATTTCACAATGAGGTTCAGGTTTGGCAGCGCTGCAGCTGTAGTTCTCTTTGAATACCAAAAGGGAATGGTGGGGTATGTAAAAAAAAAAAAAGAAAGTATGATAGTACTGCGGTATGTGAATTAATGTGGCTAAGATTTGAGGATTCATAGTAAAAGTTCAATTTTTACAATAATGCGTTCACTTTGAGTTAACTGAATAGTTTTTTTTTTTGATGAATGACACATAACGTGCATATGAAATTTTTTTTCCTGCCATTTTCAAGACCTTCATGAGGTCTGGTAGTGCAAACGTTCCACTAATAAGAGACTGACCTGAATCGGCTCTGTGCATAACTGTAGTCCACTGACATCCGGTTTCTACTGCAGCGGTCATACCAGTTTCCTGCTTGTTGGCGTTGTGCTATAGACAATGGCATATCTTTCGCAATGCCTGCGAGATTTACCATGGATAAATATCAACGACATGCACAGAACTGTCGACAAACTTTCACCTGCAACTACCAGCAAACGGGTGAAAAGTTTCAAGTTGTACATATTAAATTATGTCCGTGTACAACTGGAACCTTTCACCCGTTTGCTGGTAGGTGCAGGTGAACGTTTGTCGACAATTCTGTGCATGTTGTTGACATTTATCCATGGTATATCTTGCAGGCATTGCGAAAAATATGCCATTGTCAATAGCACACACCAACAAACAGGAAACTAGTATGACCGCTGCAGTAGGAACCAGAAGTCAGTGGACTACAGTTATGCACAGAGCAGATTTGGCTCTAGATAGCCATGGTACTATGACAGTGAGAGTACCATTCCATTTTCCAAACTGCTTATCCTAATTAGGGTCGCGGGGATGCTGGAGCCTATCCCAGCAGTCATTGGGTGGAAGGCGGGGAGACACCCTGGACAGGTCGCCAGGCCGTCACAGGGCCTGGGCCCAACACACACACACACACACACACACACACACACACACACACACACACACACACACACACACACACACACACACACACCTAGGGACAATTTAGTTTGGCTGATTCACCTGACCTACATGTCTTTGGACTGTGGTAGGAAACTAGAGCACCCAGAGGAAACCCATGCAGACACGGGGAGAACATGCAAATTCCACACAGAGGAGGACCCGGAACGACCCCCAAGGTGGGACAACCCCGGGGTTTGAACCCAGGACCTTCTTGCTGTGAGGCGACCGTGCTAACCGGTGCCACCGTTCCACCCTTGAACTTTTTTTAAAAAAATGTTTGAGAGTACCACGCATAAAAAAAAAAAAAACACCTTGGTAATGATACATGCACAACACTTCCTGTAGTTGTGGGTTTTCTGCAAAAATGTACTTAATCAATCAATGATGCATGAGCAGGCGAGTAAAACAATCTGAAAAAAGCAAGATTTTAAAGAGATTGAATGAAGTTATCCTAACAGTGATTGGACTACTACTACTGCTACCAGAGACAAAAAGTAACTTAATTTATTAGTTAACCATTTCCCAAGTTGCTTCGTTGTTAAGATTAGGCAACGCTTATTAGCTTTTTAGCTGTGTAACAACTCCACTAAGATAACAAGTCAGGATGCCACTGCCTTTTTTGTCGATGGAAACATTACTGGCAGTAGACCACCACTGAAAAGTAGACCACCTTTGGACATTTAAACCTTTCTTTGGTTGATACTGGCATCCACATTTCAACTGAACCAAGGTTGATATTTACACATTTTCAATTGATTAAAAATAAGTTTTGGGTAATTAGCGTTAGACAGCTGGTGTGTCGTTTCTAACCAAGCCTACAGAAATAGCCGGGAGGTGGGCTAGCTTACCGAGGCGGCAGGCTAGCAGTTAGCAGGTCCCTCCGGCGAGGCCTCGGCCATACGGGTCTCAGCTCCCGTAAGCGGCGGACTCCGTCTTGGTAGGTTGGTTCGGTTTGGGTTGATGAAGTTGAGCTGGAAAGGCGTGGATTTGTAGTGTCTTGTTCAAAATGGCGTATCCCGGGGCGTACGTATGCAAACTGCCGCCACAACTAACTCCAGCGGGCGCGCCCGCGTCTCGCGGTGACGTCCTCTTATAGACACCGCTAAACCACGCCTCCAATCGTTTGTCCAGCGGAAACCGGTCCAAGCAGGTAAGAAAAGGCGGGAGGGGGAAAGGCAAATAACCCCCATCACTCCCCACAGTGGATAATTGCCTTCTTTATATCTCGGTTGAATACCGCTATCTGAAGTTTTTTATCAAGAGTAGTGAAAGTCGGGATTCGCTCGGTTTAATCTCACATTTTATTCACTTTCCTCCTGTCATCCAATTTATGGAAAGAGGTAGGCAGATTTGTCACACCGACAGGGTTGCCAGATTGGGCGGTTTTCCCCACACCTAGCGGCGAACCCCAGACGGCGTCGGACCGGAAAAAACGCCCCGACAATTTCTGAAAAAGATTATCTTGAAGATGCCGGACTTTTTAAAAAAAAAAAAAATAAGCACACAGACGCATTGTTCAACAACATTTTCGGTTTTCACCCAGACGTGCTATTATGCCAACTCATTGCACTGGGGGGGGGGGGGGATTTGATGGGCGTAAAACGTTTTCGTCTGGGAACGAAAGAAAGGGCGGGAGTCCTGAAGAGACACGTGCTGTGTTGCCTCTGTGCAAGTTTTGGCTGCGCAATCTGATTTCGGTGTTTTGCATGTAGCGCGGCGGTCGGAGTGGAAAAAGCTGGAGGTCAATATGCATAATGGCCCCGGCGGAGCAGGGTACATTTGTGAGGGCTTACACAAAGGGATCAGAGAGCAGGGCTGGTTAAGAGCCGCAGCTTCTCCTCAGAGAGAATACCTTTAAGCCAGCTATACAGAGGAGATTGCACTTCTCAGAAATCACTCTGCTGTCTGCCAAACACACTACTCAAAGCGCAATGTGCTTGGCGCTAAGGGGGGGGGGCAAAAAAAAGATAGGTGTCAATCAATGAGCCATGTGTAATAATATAAGATTGGCCAGATATGTAATAAGTATTGATGGGAGCACTCAGAATGCAAATTACCAAGTTTATGGCAATCATAAAATTGGTTCCAGCACTATATTGTAGAAAAGCGCTATTCAAAGATGAGGATAAGTGCCCCCCCCTCCCCGATATCGAGATGTGACCTCTGACATATCTGGACAGTACAGGGCGCTGGGGCACCGCCTCCTTCAAACGTCAAGAGATGAAAATCTACTTAAACATGTTAAATATAATTTAGCTGTATAATGCAAATAATTATGAAGTAAAAGTGTTGTCAGTCTGTGAGCGTCTGTCAGCAGCCATTAAATACTGGTTCAAATGGTATGTGGTTG
Source organism: Lampris incognitus (assembly GCF_029633865.1). Taxonomy (NCBI): domain Eukaryota; kingdom Metazoa; phylum Chordata; class Actinopteri; order Lampriformes; family Lampridae; genus Lampris; species Lampris incognitus. Next base: position 140,491,912 of record NC_079212.1, on the reverse strand, counting down.
GTTCCTGTCTGAATACATATACTTCCTGGGTGAGGGGCGCCGGCCACACGATACCTTATGTAAGCCCTCAAACTTGTGGCGAGCAGGTGACCCGAGGCTGCTGTCTGATTGGTTTGTTCAAATTTTCCAGGGGGCGCAGTTCTGTGCCGCCCCACACTCCCGCTTTTATTGGCAGCGAATTGGTACTGTTTTAACGTTTTTTGATCTAACGTGATTGGGCAGTTCTCGTGGCTGTCAATCATGTTCACACCCACCACCACGCCTCGTCTCGACTGTCAATCATCCACCATCTATGAACCCTTATAAAATCTATAGGCTACATCGTCCTTCTTAATAACTCTGTGACTGTGTGGACATTAAAGCAGCTGTCAGGTGTGCTGCGCCAAGGTAAATTGCGCCCCCCCCCCTCCAAATGTTTAGCACCAGCCGCCACTGCTGCCTCGCATGTCAGTGCCTTTAAACCTCTTCCAGATTATGGTGAGGTGATTTGATATATCCATTCAGTAGCTATCTAAGATGGTAAGAAGAGATTGCATAAGGCTTACTTCTGATGTTGGTCAAGTTTAAAGCGGAAACTTTTCGGATTTCAGCAATGTCGTTTACGTTAACTTCCTCACAAAGACGACCAAGGAGCTTTTGTTTTTCTTTCTTCACGGCGTAGCAACAAGTTACGTGTATTTATTTACAAGCTGTAGCCCAAAAGACTATAATGGAAGAAGAGGCGCAATGTGCATAGACAAGGTGACGTAAATTGCTATACTTTATGTCTGCCAGAAAACAATCCGTATAAAAAACTGTTATCTGCTGCCGCATTGAAAGGCACCAATTCAAAGTAAATGCAAGACGGTAGTAGAACTTGCCCACATATTTGCTTTGTGACTTTTTATTTTTAATTGCGTCCCATCTACAGCACGTGTTAACTAACCAATGGGGAATACATTTAATGCTTTTTCATAAATTTTTTCATAACTAAGAAAGCCCTGACACGTTTCTTACACTGACTTTCTCAAGGCTACCTCAGTGACGCTGTTTATACCTGGCATTCACATGTGTCTCGGGTGATCCGATCACAAGTGGACAGTACGTCAGTTCACACCCGGCACTAGAATGCGTCTCCACGTGCGTCTCGAGTGACCACTTGTAATCAGATCTCACTTCCCCGCTCTATATGCAAATAAACCTGGACATCACTGTGGTAGGGGGCGTGGTTTATCCTCGGCTACAAGTGGAGGGGGCGTGGCTCACAGGAGAGCGGCGCACTGCCCCATGCGTGTGAACGACTGAAAGACATTATTAAATATTTACATTATTCACAGTATTGTAGCGAATTCAAGGGGCAGCCGGGACGTGAACCCGGGTCTCCCGCGCCACGGGCGACTACATTAACCAGTCGACTGAAGGGTCCGACCCGTTAGCCAAGGGCTAGCGAGTCTACGTTACAGTATAAATATTCACAATACTACAATGACCTTTCCACATTAAATGCATGAGGCGCCAGATAGAGACAAATAATCTGAGGCAAACTGACTGAGTGAATTAGGAGTGCAAGGCTCAGATTGTCCGCCTTCTTTCATTCTATGCTCACAATACACAGCAAAAATTGAAACTTATTCTTAAGACTCATTGTGTGGGAAAATGTAAATGGCAGAACACTTTCTGAGTTTGTAAAACTCAACCCGAACCCCGCCAGGCTTGACCCGATCCCGTCGGTTCAGCCTCAGATTTAATTATTCCAGCAGGTTTGAGAGCGTCGGGCTCGGCACCGCGGTGGATAAATGAACTTGAACCTGAAGCTGAACCTGAAGCTGAACCTGAATGCGCAAGCAAGCGGGGGCTCTCCCACAGTTGTGGGTCTGATGTGTGTCAGAAATTACAGACGAGGTTAAAAGAAAAACTAAACTAAAAAGTGGCGGCTGGCCAGTAGAGGGCGCTAGGGCGCCGCCCCCTTCAAATATCAAGAGATGAAAATCTACTTAAACATGTAGTGCAAATAATTATGAAATAAAAGTGTTTTTCAGTCTGTGAGCGCCTGTCAGCAGCATTAAATATTGGTTCCAAATGGTATTTGGTTGGTTCCTGTCTGAATACATATACTTCCTGGGTGAGGGGCGCCGGCCACACGATACCTTATGTAAGCCCTCAAACTCGTGGCGAGCAGGTGACCTGAGGCTGCTGTCTGATTGGTTTCTTCAGATTTTCCAGGGGGCGCAGTTCTGTGCCGCCCCAGACACTCCCACTTTTATTGGCAGCGAATTGGTATTGTTTTAATGTGTTTTGATCTAATGTGACTGGACAGTTCTCGTGGCTGTCAATCATGTTCACACCCACCACCACGCCTCGTCTCGACTGTCAATCATACACCGTCTACGAACCCCGATAGAATCTATAGGCTACATTGTCCTTCCTAATAACTCTGTAACCGTGTGGACATTAAAGCAGCTGTCAGGTGTGCTGCGTCAAGGTAAATTGCGCCCCCCCCCCGCCCCCAAACCCTGAGGAGGCTTTCCTTCAATGCGGCCCTGGGACACACGTGCGTTTACACTTCAACTGCGATGTGGACAAATGCGTCCCAGGCCACCTCCGAATGTGGCCTGAGCGATCGGACCTCAAGACGCACTGAGGACACATTGGGTGCACCTGTACTTGGAGCTGTCCACTTGTGACCGGATCACCCAAGACGCATGTTAATGCCAGGTATAAACAGCCTCTGAGAGGCGCTTGCTGACAGGGATATTTAAACTTTGGGTCCTCTGTCTGAAAGGTAGTTTTCCAAACTATTTGGCCACCCGACCAAAAGTTACAAATGATAAATGGATTACATCTTTATAGCGCTTTTCCAGCTGCAACAGCCACTCAAAGGGCTTTACAATCAATGAATGCCTCACACTCACACACCGACGGCGGGGTCAACCCTGCAAGGTCAACCAGCTCATCAGGAGCAGCTGGAGGTTAGGTTTCTGCTCAAGGACACCTCGACATTTCTGCGAGGAGGAGCCGAGGACCGAACCGGCAACCCTCCAGTTACCAGATGACCTACTCTACCTCGGAGCCACTGTCACCCCAGTTACACAGTATACAGTGATTAATTACAATGCAATAGTATTAACAGGAAGGTTACACACAAATAATAATAACAATAACAATAATGGATTACACACACACACACACACACACACACACACACACACACACACACACACACACACACACATATATATATATATATATATATATACACATATATATACAGTGCTTTATCTAGACACCACAGTTCTGATATTCAGAGAACCACAACTTTATTCATATGACTTTTTTTTAGAGAGCAATGCACCATGTCAAATTTCTGGCAAGTGAAAACTCACTCATCAAATAAAACAGATTTAAATAGCAAGTATGATGATATTTCTCAGGTGCTCACTTGTCTTTTATATTGACTGAATACATATGCATCAGTGGAGTCAATCATAAATGACAACCAGCAGGGATTAGAATTTTGATTTCAGCCTCTTTAAATAATATGAAGACAAATGTTGTTGTTCTGATGCTGGTACAAACCTCGTGCCATAGGAGGTGAAAGCAATGGAAAGGCAGAGCCAAAGCTGACATGCTGGAATGTCTAAATTAGCTCAATTATGACACGTTATGGACAGCATGGTGGCACAGTGGTTCGCCCGGTTGCCTCACAGCAAGAAGGTCCTGGGTTCAAGCCCCGGGGTAGTCCAACTTTGAGGGTCATCCTGGGTTGCCCTCTGTGTGGAGTTTGTGTGTTCGCCTCGTGCCTGCGTGGGTGGGTCAGTCCAAAGACATGTAGGTCAGGTGAATTGGCCATACTAAAGCGTCCCTCGGTGTGAATGTGTGTGTCGGCCCTGTGATGGCCTGGCGGCCTGTCTAGGGTGTCTCCCTGCCTGCTGTCCAGTGACTGCTGGGATAGGCTCCAGTATCCCCGCGACCCTGAGAGCAGGGTAAGCAGTTCGGATAATGGAATTTGGGGGGGGGGTGTGGAATGACACGTTACAGATGTCAACTCCTTTGTTATACTAGATTTGGTTCTATTGGCCGGTTATGTTTCCATAGTTCAGAGGAGAAATTATGAATAAAAAAACAGACCTGCAGACCATTATTTCAAGCGTTCGGCTATACTGTCACAGCCGTGGGTGGCATCCTCCTCCTCTGCTTCTACCTCTTATTCTCTTGCTCCTTAGTCTCTCCCCTCTCCCTCTGTCTCTCCTGCAGGTTCCCATGGAGGTCTCTCTCTCTGTCTCTCTCTGTCTCTGTCTCTTTCTCTGTGGGTGTCTCTCTCTCTGTGGGTGTCTCCTGGGTTAGGCTGGAGATGGGTCCTGTGATCCTGGGTTCCTAGCTGTGCCTCATCAGTCACCAGCCCCCTTGTTATTTTACTTAGCCCCTAGGTAGTTTATTTTTCGAATAATCAACCAAAGAGCCTTTCATTGCATACCTGCCTCAGTGTCTGCTTTCGAGTTCAGCTAAACTAGAACGTGACTTCAATAGTGCAGATGATGGGATGAGTTACACAACCAGTTAAGTGATTACGGGGAAATTAGTTCACTTCAGAAGAGGAACCAAGCATGTGCACATGCAGGATATATTAAGACACAAGACAAAAATAGCAAAACTAGAATGAAGGAGTAAGATCTGCACACTAAACTGCCCCCAAAAGCTATATTATTTGGCAACATGTCGGTCAGTTAGATCTTCCTCATTTGTGATATTTGTGTTATAATTGCACTTGAATGTCAGTCTAGATGAAATCCCCTTTCCAGTTATGGCCTACAGAATAAGTATGGCATTAACGATGGAATTTGGAGGTCTATACAAAGGGAATCTGCGATACTCACTAACCAAACTCTTCCCGGCCTGCGCTCCACCTAACTTTGTTTGAGGGCAGGGCAAACTAGCCGCCAGGCGGGCATGATGAAGATGTGTTGCATAGCGGTGTAGCTAGGTCACGGGAGAAAACGCCGGACTACAAATGAGGCGTTTCAGGCAGTGTTTTTTGTCAGACAGGATAACTGTTTTGCATGGATGTTGGGCTTTGTAAGTCTGCAGATGTTTTATACGCACCTCCCAGCTATATCACATACTGAAGGAAAGGGAAAACCCCCAAAAGCATGATATGGGCTCTGTAAAGCAGGGGTTTTCAAAGTTTAGGAAAGTGAGCCTCCCCTCAGAGAGCATTTTCAAATGAAGTAGGTAATATTACTAAAAATCGATCCATTTGGCTCCAAGCATCGCTGGAGTTAAGTAAATTTAGCTAGACGTTTCCGGTTACTTTTTCTTCACTTTTTTTTTCTCACGCTGCGCCTCCCCTGAAGCTCTCTGGCGCCCCCCCCCGCCCCCAGGGGAGGCGCGCCTCACACTTTGAAAACCCCTGCTGTAAAGGAAACGACCTCGTAGATACGATGCCTGCACCATTCGCCACGCTCGTGTCTAGATGGCTACCCTAGATTTGCCAAATTCTCACACACTCCCGCACATGTGCACCTGATTCAGACAAGTGGCACTTGAGATTCGGATATAAGTGGGTGCCCGGGTAGCGTGGCAGTCTATTCCGTTGCCTACCGACGCCGGATCGAATCCCTCTGTTACCTTTGGCTTGGTTGGTCTCAAAAGAATTTGCTTCTTTCTTTTTTTTTTTTAGTCTCAATTCTGTTTCTGCTAAAGCACCAAACTTTTTCAAAAAGTTATTAATAGAAGAAGTTTCTCATGGGGATAGCTCGGGTCTTCTTCTTCTTCTTTTTTTAATGACAAGGAGTGGGTGCGGCCTTCCTCCTCGTCCTCACTGTAGGCTTCCTCTCCAAGCCTTCGATGGTCCCCGTGAGATCCCCCCTGAGAATTCTCTTTGGCTTAAGAGCACAGAGGAGGAAGGAGACATGAATGCATAAGATGGTGTTGGAGAGGAGCCTGAAATAAGCGGTCCGTCCTTTTCAGCGTAGGACTCACCGGCTTTCCGGTAGCTGTATCTGTCTGTAACCCCCCTTGGAGGCGCTCTGTTCCCTACGGACGGAGCCGAGAGGTAGGAATTAATGTGCTACATACCATATCTGCGCTCTGTAGGTGGGACTGGTAGGAGAGATTGAAGTCGGATCGAAAATGAAATACCAATATTTTCGAACACCACTCATTACTTTCATCATCGTGTGTTTTGTACCGTCTCTTTCTACTGAGAAAAGTATAAGTACAAGAGGTAGAATTCAGTTTTTCCCTTCAGAGGAGCTCCACGTTGTTCAACTTCGCTCGGCTGTTCTCCCCCCCACCCCCCACCTCGGTACTCATGATGTCATCAGACACACCCATTTATGTACAGCCAATCAGATCAAAGTATTAAAAAAATGAAACCTGCCCAACCTTACTGCCTGCCCTTGGTTGCACTTGTCAATCAAAGGTCAGCTCATGAATATTAATGAAGAATAGACCACTCCCCTGCAGCTCCTTTTAGTAGTTTTGGATGAAAACACAGAAAAGAAACAATATTAGTCATTTTAAAATCTACTACTACTACTATACTATTACTACTTTTGGCTGCTCCCGTTAGGGGTCGCCACAGCGGATCATCCGTTTCCAATATTTAGTCATTTGAAAATTACAAAAATTCTAAAAAGTTTCAGTATGCCATGTTCAAGGTTTTGAAACACGAGAAGTTAAATCTGAATTCGGTACAACTCTCATGGTTGAAGTCCGTTCAGGACGGAGATGTACCGAGGAAAGGCCTGGGGTTACTATATTTCACTGGTGTGCCCATCGCAGTAAAAGGGGTAGTAAAACTTTGTTTTTTTTTTGCACTTTATCTGAGCTTAAAACAAATTGGGTATGGGCCTAGGATGGTAGAACTAATTTCCCTAATGATTAATTTAAAAAAAAGAACAAGATGTACGTAACAGCCACTTTGAGGGAGAAAATCTATCCTTTTTCTTACATCCACATCACCATCGCCCTCCTCCAACCTGCCTTCATCATATGAGATCCATTTGACATGGGCGACACGTGTGGGGTCTGGCCCGTTAGACCACTAAACTATACGGCCAAAAGAAAGGGGTGGGCAGCTGTGGCCTAAAGGTTAGAGAAGCGGGCTTGTGACTGGAAGGTTCCGGGTTCAATCTTCAGACAGACGGAGAAATGTGGGTGGGGGGGAGTGAAACGAACAGCGCTATCTCCTCCCTCAATACCCACAGCCGATGTACCCTTGACCAAGACACTTAACCCCCAAACCAACTGCTCCAGCGGAGATGCTCAGTGGCCACTAGTGGGGGCTGTTGTGCGGGGCAGCTCCCAGGTGTGAACGTGTGGAACGGTGTGAAAATGCAGCAGGAAGTTGCTGAAAAAGAGCACACGTGCTCGGCATACTACCCTGGGTAAATAAAGGTTAGAAAAACAAACTTAAAGAGACTTGTGAAAAACTGAGACGAGATGTTCTACAACACTGCCACCTTCCGTCTAACCCACACCACCATCACCGTCCTCTACATCTACACCCCTTTATATCCTTTATACATGGACACCACTATCACTGTCCTCTACATCTACACCCCTTTATATCCTTTATACATGGACATCACCATCCTCTACATCTACACCTCTTTATATCCTTTATACATGGACATCACTGTCCTCTACATCTACACCCCTTTATATCCTTTATACATGGACATCACTGTCCTCTACATCTACACCTCTTTATATCCTCTATATATAGATACCCCCATCACTGTCCTCTACATCTACACCCCTTTATATCCTTTATACATGGACACCACCATCACCGTCCTCTACATCTACACCCCTTTATATCCTCTATATATAGACACCTCCATCACTGTCCTCTACATCTACACCCCTTTATATCCTTTATACATGGACACCACCATCACCGTCCTCTACATCTACACCCCTTTATATCCTTTATACATGGACACCACCATCACCGTCCTCTACATCTACACCCCTTTATATCCTCTGTATATGGACACCTCCATCACTGTCCTCTACATCTACACCCCTTTATGTCCTTTATACATGGACACCTCCATCACCATCCTCTACATCTGCACCCCTTTATTTCCTTTATACATGGACACCTCCATCACCATCCTCTACATCTACACCCCTTTATATCCTTTATACATGGACACCACCATCACCGTCCTCTACATCTACACCCCTTTATTTCCTTTATACATGGACACCACTGTCACTGTCCTCTACATCTACACCCCTTTATATCCTCTGTATATGGACACCCCCATCACTGTCCTCTACATCTACACCCCTTTATATCCTTTATACATGGACACCTCCATCACCATCCTCTACATCTACACCCCTTTATGTCCTTTATACATGGACACCACCATCACCGTCCTCTACATCTACACCCCTTTATATCCTCTATATATAGACACCTCCATCACTGTCCTCTACATCTACACCCCTTTATATCCTTTATACATGGACACCTCCATCACCATCCTCTACATCTACACCCCTTTATATCCTCTATATATAGACACCTCCATCACTGTCCTCTACATCTACACCCCTTTATATCCTTTATACATGGACACCACCATCACCGTCCTCTACATCTACACCCCTTTATATCCTTTATACATGGACACCACCATCACCGTCCTCTACATCTACACCCCTTTATATCCTTTATACATGGACACCACCATCACCGTCCTCTACATCTACACCCCTTTATTTCCTTTATACATGGACACCACCATCACCGTCCTCTACATCTGCACCCCTTTATGTCCTTTATACATGGACACCACCATCACCGTCCTCTACATCTACACCCCTTTATATCCTCTATATATAGACACCTCCATCACTGTCCTCTACATCTACACCCCTTTATATCCTTTATACATGGACACCTCCATCACTGTCCTCTACATCTACACCCCTTTATATCCTTTATACATGGACACCACCATCACCGTCCTCTACATCTACACCCCTTTATATCCTTTATACATGGACACCACCATCACCGTCCTCTACATCTACACCCCTTTATATCCTTTATACATGGACACCACCATCACCGTCCTCTACATCTGCACCCCTTTATTTCCTTTATACATGGACACCACTGTCACTGTCCTCTACATCTACACCCCTTTATATCCTCTGTATATGGACACCCCCATCACTGTCCTCTACATCTACACCCTTTATGTCCTTTATACATGGACACCTCCATCACCATCCTCTACATCTACACCCCTTTATGTCGTTTATACATGGACACCACCATCACCATCCTCTACATCTGCACCCCTTTATGTCCTTTATACATGGACACCACCATCACCGTCCTCTACATCTACACCCCTTTATATCCTCTATACATAGACACCTCCATCACTGTCCTCTACATCTACACCCCTTTATATCCTTTATACATGGACACCACCATCACCGTCCTCTACATCTACACCCCTTTATATCCTTTATACATGGACACCACCATCACCGTCCTCTACATCTACACCCCTTTATATCCTCTATATATAGACACCTCCATCACTGTCCTCTACATCTACACCCCTTTATATCCTTTATACATGGACACCACCATCACCGTCCTCTACATCTACACCCTTTATGTCCTTTATACATGGACACCTCCATCACCATCCTCTACATCTACACCCCTTTATGTCCTTTATACATGGACACCACCATCACCATCCTCTACATCTACACCCCTTTATGTCCTTTATACATGGACACCACCATCACCGTCCTCTACATCTACACCCCTTTATATCCTCTATATATAGACACCTCCATCACTGTCCTCTACATCTACACCCCTTTATATCCTTTATACATGGACACCACCATCACCGTCCTCTACATCTACACCCCTTTATATCCTTTATACATGGACACCACCATCACCGTCCTCTACATCTACACCCCTTTATATCCTCTATATATAGACACCTCCATCACTGTCCTCTACATCTACACCCCTTTATATCCTTTATACATGGACACCACCATCACCGTCCTCTACATCTACACCCCTTTATATCCTTTATACATGGACACCACCATCACCGTCCTCTACATCTACACCCCTTTATATCCTCTATATATAGACACCTCCATCACTGTCCTCTACATCTACACCCCTTTATATCCTTTATACATGGACACCACCATCACCGTCCTCTACATCTACACCCCTTTATATCCTTTATACATGGACACCACCATCACCATCCTCTACATCTGCACCCCTTTATACATGGACATCTCCATCACTGTCCTCTACATCTACAATTTATATCCTTTATACATGGGCACCTCTATCTACACCCCTTTTTATCCTGTATACTTGGACACCATCATCACTGTCTTCTACATCTACAACCCTTTATATCTTTTTTTTCTTTACAAATGTCAGTAGACAGAGACAGACTAAAAGCAAATGCATACTTACTCTTTGAACACTTCACTGTTTGCATGGCTAGAGTGGAGATGCCTTTTTTTCAGCCTGATTAAGTAGGTGATGGCCAAATCACTACTGCTGCCATTGCCAAGGTCCAGCACTTGCCAGCTGTTGTGTTTTGTTTAGGCAATTAAGTACTGTGGTAGTTACCAGGGCTTAGCACAACACACTAGCTACCGGTGGTTTCTACTTTACTGTAGTTACGGACCAAAAATGGCGATCAACATATGTTGGTACAGGAGGTTGTGTTGGGTCCTTTAGCATTTACAGTAGCATCTGTGTTGGAGCTGTGTGGCTACGACTGGGAGAGCCAAAGTTATTAGAGCTGCTTTGGCTCAGCCAGCCCATGCAGCAGCCATACGCCTCAGCATTGTGAGAGCAGATACAGGCACTCAAGAACTTGCGAGGGTGGCGTGAACACTGCTGCTGCAACCAGACTGAAACCATATTTGACGTCATATTGCAGCTGCTCTGTAATGGCAATAACATGCCCCGTCTAAAGACTATCGTGTTAGTGCACCAGCGTTAACATTTAGAATCTGGGTTGGAGCAGGACTGTCAATGAAACTAGATCCAAATTGGCCTGGGAGGTTCTGTTTTGGAAACGACATCTTGTTAATACAGCCAAAACTGCGGCGTCACTGAGAGCAGTCGATGCTTAAGATCTGGGCCTGAACAGACTCATTGTTTAGTCCTTGCTGAGGAATTTATCCAGTGGACCATCGGTTCAGAAACACGTTGTTTGCTGGAACGGCTGTAAATATTTCATCAGAGAAGAGACCACCCTTCTGTCGAGGAAGATACAGCGCTCCTCTCCAGATCCCAGCTGGTCACGTCACAGTTGGATTCGGACGAGTCCCGGTACAAGTTATCGTGAGATGAGGGACAGAAATTGTTTAAATATGCAGGGATGCTGCAGCGAGAGGATGTCGTCATGTTTGTTGGGGGCCTCGGTTATCACATGCATGCCATGCATATCAAATAGGAGTGAAACAGACGGGCTGTGTTCTGCTCCACCAATATGTAGTCCACTGGCTTCCATGTCTGGCTTGCCAGGCATATGTACCATATGGTGACGGAGGCATCGTTGATACTCATGTACTGTTGGGAATGATGTCAGATGTGTTTCTTAAACAGTGCGAATTTACTTTACATCGCAAGTACATCATGATACTTGCATATACTCCGTTTTTGACAAGTGAGAAAATAATGAATCGAGCTTTGCAAGTATTGTGTTTTTAGCGAATTGCTGTTAGATGTTTTCATGTTTGTGCGCTGTGATGTATATTTTCAGTATTTTAAACCACCGACTTGCTCCTTTATGACTGAGCGGGCCATCACACGGCGGTGAGATGTGCAGGATTTCACAGCATCCTCCTCCCGAGGTGAGAAAACCGGGGAGGTGCAGTGTGAAGGGTGAACTCAGAGATGAAAAAGACGACAGGGCAGCTGAAAGTGTTTCACTGTATCAAAACAAAAGTTCTGAATAAACCACACACCGTCAGAGGCTCTTGATGTGCAGGTTGTCTCCATAAGGAATGTTAGAATAGAATAGAATAGAATAGAATAGAATAGAATAGAACGGGATAGGATAGAATAGAATCACTTTATTTTTCCAAACGGAACGTGATATGCAGTAGCCAGTTTGAACCTGATAAACAAAATATGCTAAAAGCTAATAGATTATGCTAATATGCTGATTATATTATACTTTCATACACATCTATTTAAACTAATATACTATGCTACCAATGTACTACTAATAATATACTAATACTTATATACAAATACTAATACTATTATACTTTACTACTATACTATTAAATTATACTAATTTACGAATGCAATTTTGATGCAATTTTGAAAATACATAAAATATATCTAAACATATATATTAAATATATTAATTATATCATCTCATCTAATCTCATCGCGGTGGCAGCAAGCTAAGTAAGGCACTGCAGATGCACCCTCTCCCCAGCCACGCCCTCCAGCTCCTCCTGGGGGATCCCAAGGCGTTCCCAAGCCAGATTGGACATGTAGTCCCTCCAGCGAGTTCTGGGTCTACCCCGGGGTCTCCTCCCAGTTGTACGTGCCCGGAAAATCTCCAAAGGAAGGCGCCCAGGAGGCATCCTAATCAGATGCCCCAACCACCTCAACTGGCTCCTTTTGACGCGAAGGAGCAGCGGCCCTACGCCGAGCTTCCTCTGGATGTGTGAGCTCCTCACCCTATCTCTAAGGTTGAGCCAGACACCATCCATCCATCCATTATCCGAGCCGCTTATCCTAATTGGAGTCACGGGGATCCTGGAGCCTATCGCAGCAACCATTGGGCGAGAGGCAGGGAGACACCCGGCTGCCAGACCATCACAGGGCCGACACATTCACACCTAGGGGCAATTTAGTACGTCCGATTCACCTGACCTACAGGTCTTTGGACAATGGGAGGAAACCAGAGCACTCGGAGGAAACCCACGCAGACTTGGGGAGAACATGCAAACTCCACACAGAGGACGACCTGGGATGACCCCAAGGTTGGACAACCCCGGGGTTTGAACCCAGGACCTTCTTGCTGTGAGGTGACGGCGCTAACCACTGCGCCACCATGCCGCCTCCATCTCTAGAAATGAAGTTCTTTATTTCAGCTTGTCATGTCGTCCTTTGTTTACATTTCCCAGGTCACCCAGACACCCTATGGAGGAAACTCATGTCAGCCGCTTGTATTCGCTATCTCCCCCCTTTGGTCACTACCCAAAGCTCATGACCAGGCGTGGGCAATCTTACCCAGCAAGGGTCGGTGTGGGTGAAGGTTTTTGTTCCAACCAAGCAGTTACACACCTAATCCCTCTAATCCACCAGTACAGTCTTTGCTGAGGAACTTGATTAGGAGACACAGGTGTGTAACTGCTTGGTTGGAACAAAGACCTGCACCCACACTGGCCCTTTCTGGATAAGACTGCCCACCCCTGCTCATGACCATACTTGAGGGTTGGAATGAAGATCGACTGATAAATTGAGAACTTGGTCCTCCACCTCAGCTCCCTCTTCACCACAACGGTCCGGTGCCACGTCCGCATTGCTGCTGATGCTGCACCAATCCGCCGGACGTGGAATATATTAATTGAAAATACATAAAAACAGATGATCCAAACGGCCACGGAAATGGCCTCTCCTTGTTTATGTGTTTATTGAGGCTGGTGGAAATTTGAGTGATGGGCGCATAAACAAAACTCGAATTAGCAAGCATGACTTCCTCGGAACGCGGACAGCTGAATTATAAAACGCTGAAATTCCGGCTGACGTGGCTCGGTGGCGAACCCCCAAAAGGCGTCGTAACTCCGGCGGCGTTAGCCTAAGGGAGGCGGGCAGGGCGGGTCTCCGGCAGCCGAACCTTAATTTCATTAGAGGACGTAAAACCGAATATGTCACCGGGCTCTTTAACGGCCGCGGTTTGTTTAAGGTGTCACGGACCGGTTGGTGTCAGCGATAAAAAGGGCCCGGCCGCTTCCATAAACACCGACGACTAAAACCACCACCCCCCCCCCGGAAATGGGAGTTAAACGACCGGACCTATAACTTTTACTGCAGTTTCTGGTCTCTTTCCGGCCCATTTATATGCACAGCGTGTCCTTGACGGTGCCTCGCGTGCTTGCTAATTTGGGCCGCTCGCCCCGCTTTGAGTCACTTCTCCTTTATCTCGCGGCGGGGCGAATGACACTTCATCTTAGGTGTTGCGACCGAGTCTCACGCCTTTTCTTTTCACAGGTTCCGTCTCCTCTTCTTCTCGTCTTTTCTTCTTCTCTTCTTCTTTTGTGTGTGTAGCGGCGGCGCGCGCGGGCGAGGCATCCATGCTGCGAGCTCATCGAGTAAAATAAATAGGGGCGTTCTGCGAGGCGCTTTGGTTCCCCGGCTAATGACGCGTAAGAAGAGAGTCAAAAGAACGACGCCTCCATAAATGTTCATATTTAATATAAATATGAAGAACAAGGGAGAGGGGGAGAGAGAGCAAGAGAGGAAGGAACAGAAATAAAAATATTGTAGCGATTTCGGGGGACAACGCAACCACAGGAACTGCCGCGGCCGGGTGGCGAGCCCGTATCGCCCGCACCGCAGGAGGCATCGCTAACCGCTCGACTAAAGGGTCAGACCCGCCAGCCAGCGGCCAGCGTGTCTTCTTATCCATGCACGTTACAATATGAAACACACACACACACACACACACACTAGTAAAAGAAAACAACAACAAAAAAACAAAACTAGAGTCCTGCGAGGTGGCCACAAAGCAGGGGGCAGACCAGGGCCCCCTGCGCCTGCTATTTCATGCAGAATTGGGTTTTGATGGCGGGTCGCCGCCGCCAGGTGAGGGCAGAACATGAAACTCTGTAAGCCGAGTCGATGAAAACATCATTAAGGAGAGACTCGACGGTCCTCGCGGGACGCAGATCTCCTCCGGCTGCCGTGTGAGGACCGACTGTGCACGTGAGCTCAAGCGTCTTGTTTCCCCAGCGCACCGAGAGGAGGCGCCTATTACGGCCCACCAAGGCGGGTATTTAGTCTCTTTATGGACTTAAACCGAGCCCCTGTGTTACATAAATATACACCCGGGTTACCCCCGCCGTGGCGTTGGCGTGCTAGCCGCCCACCACTCGACTCGCCTGCCTCGTTCCACCCATTAAGTTTAGCACGCTTTACCCCGCTGGTACAATTTCCGGCCTCTTTGCCGCCCTCCTTAGGAGTAATACGAGTCATTCGGGGGGCCTTGATGAACGCACAGGCCCTTAACAAACACATTACAACCCTCACGCCGCTTCGCCCTCTGCTACCTTGCTTTGCAATGCAGCGGCAGGCTGCCTCCCGATCCGTGTGACCTCCACGAAGGAGGACCAGAGGCCTGCGGAGAAAACAGATCTATTCCCTTCATGTCTTGAACCCTGCCCTTTCCGCTCATTACCTTTCACATTCACTTACTGCGGGACGGCGGTGATGCTGGATGACCCCCCCCACACACACACACACACCTATTTACAACGAATTGCCTCCAAATGAGAACCTTTACGGTTCCTTCCTGGTGCACAGTGAGGAGAATACGGCCCTGCAAATGGTGTCTACGCAGGCAACAGTCCGTCTATCTAAATACAGAAGACTGAAAGGCGACGTGAAACGGCATTCATAGGTATCCGGCTCCCATAACGTGAGGTGTTTCCAAGTAAAACAGTAGGGGCGGGACAAAACGTAGGGAGGGGTGTGATTGGATCCATCGGGACATGATGTAAATAAGATGCAACGTCCATCCATCCATCCATCCATCCATCCATCCATTATCCAAGCAGCTTATCCCAACCGGGGTCACGGGATGCTGGAGCCTATCCCAGCAGTCACTGGGCGGCAGGCGGGGAGACACCCTGGACAGGCTGCCAGTCCATCACAGGGAGGGCACGTAACATTTAACATATATATATGGCGGCACGTCACAGTGGTGCAGTGGATAGCGTGGTTACCTCACAGCAAGAAGGTCCTGGGTTCGAGCCCTGGGGTAGTCCAACCTTAAGGGTCGTCCTCTGTGTGGAGTTTGCATGTTCTACCCGTGTCTGTGTGGGTTTCCTGCGGGGGCTCCAGTTTCCTCCCACAGTCCAAAGACATGTAGGTCAGGTGGATCGGCCGTACTAAATTGTCCCTAGGTGTGAAGTATGAATGTGTGTGTGTGTGTGGGCCCTGAGTGATGGCCTGGCGGCCTGTCCAGAGTGTCTCCCCGCCTGCCGCCAATGGCTGCTGGGATAGGCTCCAGCATCCCGCGACCCTGAGAGTAGGATAAGTGGCTCGGATAATGGATGGATGGAGATATATATATACATACATATATATATATATATATATATATATATATATATATATATATATATATATATATGTAACACATGTACTGTTAGTTACTCCATTGAAAATGTGCAGTCAATATTGGACCTACTGCCCGTTTCAAACTCAAAACAACGATCCCATATGGATCTGTTCAAAACAAAGTCACGCAACAGTCATGCTTCATTTCCACGATACGTGTCCTGGTTTCTCTTCCAGCTTTTAGAAACACGATTTAATTCTCCTCTCCTCTTTCACTCGGTCACAGTAACTGCCTACAGGGGGCCCAATTTCAAAGCTGACCCAATGGGTGGTTTCATTTTACCGTTTAGCAACTTTATCGATTTAACACACAAAACAAAATCAGTGTCTTTTATCACAAAAAAATCTGACGGAGTTCAGAATACAGAAAGAAAGAGCGTTCTGCCCTCTGCCCAACCTGTTCCCAACAACTCATAATCACCGGTTCAACGGTTTTACCCAGGCTTTGTCATATACCAGCTCTGTCCTTGGGTTATGAAACATGTTTTTCCCACAAGTGCAGGGAAATCTGCATAATCTAAGAGACCAAATAATAAAACAGCCCAACTGAAAACACCAAGTTCCAAGTTCCGAGAAACAAACAAAAACTGAACTATTTACGCTTCGGTCAGCAGTCTCTGTCTTGTAGGAGAGGATCCAGCAGCACCTTGGAGACCCCCCTCACCCACCCCACCCCACCCACCCACCCATCCCCGTTGAACCGGCTGCCATTAGCACAAATCAGAGCTGGAAAACGGTACAATATTTCAGATTTATAAGTACGGATGTTGAATTATGGGTGGAATTCCACCTGCGGAGGCGGGCGGCTCCACGTTCAGATGGTCCAGCTGTGCATGCTCAAACAAAGCTCACTCTGTCATAATGAGCTCTGTCACAGCGGATTGAGGGCCCTTGTAATGAATAATCATAGCACGGGCAAGGAACATGCCGGAATACAAAACAATGGGGGGGGGGGACGACAGAGGAGAAAACAGGTGTGTGCAATGAATTATACATCTGGAGAAATGCCAGCACACTTCAAATGAAATGCATTTCCACCTGTCTTGTGCCGGCTGATTCATATGTATATGTAGTCACAAACTCCCCCCCTTTTCTCATCAGGTGGATCCAGCAATTCAGCCATGGCAAACAGATAAGAGGCAAACACGGGCAAAAGTGCCGTGCGGCGGTTTTCGAGGAACAAAAAGCATTTCTACATCCGAGTCAGTGATGCACACAACCTTTGGGGTATTTCGCTAATTGTGCCACATGACGGTTGAGATTAATTAGGGAGGACACATGCACTGTGTGCACAAACACACCCTCCACGCACACACGCACTGTGCAAAAGCACACACC
The DNA here is from genome assembly GCF_029633865.1 of Lampris incognitus. Lineage (NCBI taxonomy): Eukaryota > Metazoa > Chordata > Actinopteri > Lampriformes > Lampridae > Lampris > Lampris incognitus. The sequence continues at coordinate 140,474,190 of NC_079212.1, read as the reverse complement.
GGCTCTCTCTGGCGTCCTTGCTCGAAGCCATGCACCCTGTGCAGTGGGTCAGCGAGGTGGGATCAGCAAGCTGTGAAGCCAGGGCTCTCGGCTCAACAGTTCTCCTGGCCCCTGACAGTCCCCTCTGGCCCCGCTGGCCCCTGCAATAAACCAGCTGCCCCGGTTTTAAAGAACTCCTGGACCCGGAGAGATAACCCAACGGCACTGTCCATCGTACAAGTCCCCCTATCAAAACACGCAGAGCTGAAACTGCTGAAGCATGCATCCAAAGCTTCATATGCAAACCAGTAACATGGTGTGACTCACTGAATCTGTTTTCACCTATTTCTTTATTTTTATTCTGCCATATTTTGTTGCTCCCCCAAGGGGAGATCACTGTTTCACCCCGGGGGCAGGTAGGGCAAAGGTAGTACTTCAGCCTGAACAACTGTTTGCCATTCTGAAAATGGCCTTGAGGGGCACTTAAAGGGCAGTTTGTGAATTCGGGTCAATGGGAAATTTTAACGAAATTACACACCATCAACATTTTATGGAATTATCTCTCTATATTTGCTAATTTCTATATACTGCATACATACTAGACAGAACATTAGCAAACTCAACTGACGTGACATTTATAGAAACCGGAGCTTTATTCTCCCAATCTGACATCATTGCATCCCTCATGTATGTGTTGAAACTGATACATGATTTCGGAGATAAAAAAAAAGTGGTCATAGCATGGCCATCAATGTTTTATTCTTAATAATAAACAGACCACGGATGTAAAAGTAGACCCAAAGCAAAGAATTAGCTGGAATTGCTAATCATTAGCTACATAATGCTATGTCTGAAGTACAGTCGCAAACAACAGTGTCCTGTTCATCTGAAATGGCTAATCAGTGTTGTTTAGCCTCACAGCTAAAAGAAGCTAGCTTCTAAAAAAATAAATAAAATTATATAAAGTTATATAAAGTTATTGATTAATGGAGATGGAGAGTATTTGGGTATAGCACCAGAACCTGAAAAGAGGACTTGCTGTTGTAGTCACATAGCTCGTATGTGCAGGTTGTCTCCATAAGGAATGTTACAATAGAATAGAATAGGATAGAATAGAATAGAATCACTTTATTTTTCCAAATGGAACGTGATATGCAGTAGCCAGTTTGTACCAGATAAGCACAATACCATCCAATCATTTATGAAGCTGTTAAGATTTACTAGTGGTAGAAGGTGTTAACAAATGAAGGAACAATGGTAGAGACAGCAAAAAGCGGATCTTCTACAGCTAAGCCATGTTTGGGTAGGGTTAGTTGTTTTGCGCAAGGATAACTTGATAGTTATGCCATTATGGGACCTGAACCTGCACCCCAAAGTTTGAGGACAATCTCACCAAGCAATAGACAATCCTGTCATGTGCAGCCTGCAACATTTTTATTGGTTGAAAAATTATTAATGCTTTTTTTCTCTAAAATTCATTGACTTGATGCTTGATATGATGGCTAAACATATTTACTCGTATTATGATGCAGTGTTCACAGTCTATATACAGTTGTAATGTTTCTAAACAGCAGAGAAGTAAAACCTTTTAAAACATACGAGGACATATGGGAAATTGAGGGAATAAAATTCGAAGAGGTTTCTGAAAGGGAGAATATTTTGGTGCCTCTGGCTTAGCACTCTCTTCTTTTAAGTCCTACTTATCTGGAAGAACACATTGCTATATGCTATGCACACTGCTATAATAATGTTACATCGAAATTATCTGACGTTAAATATGGCGTACCTCAGGGCTCAGTTCTTGGCCGTCTACTTTTTTCTCTTTATATTTCACCTCTTGGCCAAATTATATGCAGTCATGGAATACATTTCCATTGCTATGCTGATGATATTCAGCTGTGTGTGCCTACAAGGGCTGATGATCGTACTCAATTGACTAATTTAAAGGCCCGGTTGGCTGCTGTGAAAAATTGGATGTCACTAAATTTCTTGTTTTTAAATTCAGATCAAACTGAGATGCTGGTCATTAGCCCTGCTAGACACAGACAGCAATTTGATCAAGTAACAATAACAATCAACAACTCTGTGATTTCACAGAGTGCGGCAGCTAAAAATCTTGGTGTTACGTTTGATCCCAACCTTTCCTTTGATGAACACATTGAAGGAATCACCAAGACTGCCTTTTTCCAGTTACATAACATAGCTAAAATTCTTTCTCTTCTTCTCTATGTGGGAATGGTGTGATGTGAGTCTCCCCTGTGTGCACGAGTACTCCGCCCTCCTCCAAAGTCTTCACGATGACAGTGGTTGCCACCTGGACACTGCTTGACATCCCCTTCATCACATTTTTTTCCAATATATCTTATAAATTCATATAATTTTGTTACCCTGTTTCAATGTTGTATCCTTCTCTCACTACAATGTGTGACTAATGTTTTTTCTTGTCTCTTCTCCCGCCTATGTGAGTGGTGTGATGTGAGTCTCTCTTGTGTACATGTGTAGTCTTGTCCTTCTGTCAGGTCTACATAGTGATGGTGGTCGCATGGCTCAGGTCCTAGGCTGTTCTCTTGGCATCTGGACACTGCTTGGCATCCTCCTCATCATATTCTTCATACATCTTATAATTCTATTACAATTCTGTTATCCTCTTTCAATGTTGTATTCTGTAAATTGTGTAAACACAACATCCATTGCACATCTGTCTGTCTTGGGCAAGAGATGAAAGCCAAAAAAAAGAAAGAAAGAAAGAAATGAAAGCCAATTTATTTGACATTGTTTTCTTACAAAGAATTTGTTCTCTGCACTTAACCCATCCTATTGTATAGGGGCAGTGGGCAGCTGCAGCGCCTGGGACCAACTCCAGTTCTTTTTCCATTGCCTTGCTCAGAGGCACAGAGTATTAACCCTAACATGTATGTCTTTTTGATGGTGGGAGGAAACCGGAGTATCCAGAGGAAACCCACACAGACACGGGGAGAACATGCAAACTCAACACAGAAAGGACCTGGGATGGCCTGGGATTCAAACCCAGGACCTTCTTGCTGTGAGGCAACAGTGCTACCCACTGGGCCATCATGCCGCCCCAGATCCCTCCTCTGGGGTCCGTTGTGGTGTAGCGGTCTAAGCCTCGGCTTTGTGTCGATGTAGTTGCCCACTGGGGACTGGGGTTCACGCCTCGGTCTCGTCAGATCCAACTCTGGCTGGACTGGATGAAGCAGCAATAATTGGCAGCGCTGTCTTCGGGAAGGGGGCGGAGTCGGCTTGTGTTCATCACATGAATGCGTCTCTGTGTGTGTCAGAAAAAGCAGTGGTTCGGCCTGGATTCGCCTTGTCACGGAAGTGGCAAGGCGTCTCCTTCGAGACTGCCGGCCGGAGAGATGCAGTCGGCGAACGCATACAGTATGAGGGTGGGTGTTTGAACTAAAACGGGGAGCGATTGGCCACTAAATTGGGAGAAAAGGGGGAAAATCACAAGAAAGAAAAAAAAAGATCCATCGTCTGTTGCTCTCCCTGAGGTTTCTTCTTATTTTGTCTCACTGTTGAGGGATTTTTTTTAAATTTTTTTTTTTTTTAGGGAGCTGTTCCTTATCTGATGTAAGGGTCTAAGGACAGGACGGTGTATTGCTGTAAAGCCCACTGAGGCAAATTTGTAAGTTGTGATAATGGGCTATACAAATAAAATTGACTTGACTTGACAGGGGAAATGGACCCTATCAGGCAGGGAGACACTCTGGATATCAAACCTTCACAGGATGCATTCACTTGGATCACTCACAGTTCCAGTCATACCTACGATGAATGACGAATTTAAAATCTCCAACTCGCTGCATCTGCGTTATTGGTAGCAACTGAAAATCCTAACTGGAGAAATCATCTTTACTTATTTCAGAGACGTCACAATACTTTGTGAAGGTGTGGTGATAATGGGGAGATGCTGGGTATACTGAGAGAAGGATGCCGAATATGGAGCTGCCAGGGAAGAGGACATCAGGAAGGCCAAAGAGGAGGTGTATGGATGTGGTGAGGGAGGACATGCAAGGTGGCTGGTGTGACAGAGGAAGATGCAGAGGACAGGAAGAGATGGAAGCGGAGGATCCGCTGCGGAGCAGCTGAAGGCGGTAGAAATAGTTGATGATGTCACACACAGTAGGGCGTTAGCTTTAATTTGCACGTTTTCTTACTCTTAAAACTCCGTCCCGGGTTTAACTGCTGAAACAATACCGAGGATTAAATTGCTTCTGTCCGTCAGATGCCACGCACTGCTGGTTTCAGGAGGATGTAAAATCCTCTCGTCCTTCACATTGTCATTTTAGGGCACCAAAGACAGAAACTAAGAGGTGCGATATTGCCTTTATCTCAGCGGCCATTGACAGGCTTTATATGAACGTGAATAAAGCAGCCCCCCCCCCCCCCCCCGCTCCAGATGTGAAACTGAACTGCCTATTTCTCTGCACACCGCCTCTTAGTCGGCACGACTCGCACAGGTTTCACCGACCTGTGCTACTGCAGCGGGGGGTTTCGCTTTCCTTCATGGGACCTTCTACCGTTGTCAGCGCTACCCCGTCTTCTTTATCGCGCCGCATTTCAACGGCAGCGCATCTCGAGTGTTGCATAATATTAAAAATAATGGGATTGCCGTGTCTTTGAAACGCGCGGTAACCCTGACTGCAAAACCACTTTCTCTTGAGATAATAAGACATTTGAACTTGGTGAAAAACGTACAGTTAAACTCCACAAGCCGCCAGGATGCCTCAACCGGTATCACCAAGACGGATTTCAGTGCGATTATCTGACTGTGGGCACACGGAGCAGCTCCACTGCTCGCAGTAAACAGTAAGCAATGCAGTTTGTCTGTGAGCCGGGGATCCTTCAACGGTGACAGTGATATCAGCGAAACAGATACTTAACGTGTCCATGGGGTAGAAAGACAACAGCAATCTGGGCGGTTCTACCGAGCAATGCGTTTTGTTTCCCTCATTAACGTCTACAGAACGATACGGAGCATCACGCCGACACGCCGTCTGTCACTGGTCGTCTGTCATCCTCGCGTTTTGTCTGTGATTTGAACATCATCATCCGTTGACGTTCCCAAATGAGAATGGCCCCGGAACGGAGGTCCTCCATCTTTCCCTTTTTTTTGTTATGTTATGCAAGCGTGTGTGTGTGGTGCAGTATGTACAGTATGTCTATAAGGAAGCATGTGGGACGACACACGTGACAAGTCTAGCTAAGCGTATTTGCATAGTCCCAAATCACAGGTTCGGTCCCGGTGGGTTTTACATTCACAGTGACAAAAAAAAAAAAGGGTTTATACCGTAAACAACAATGTGCAACATCCTTAGATCCTCAATTCAGATGAGAACAAACTCCATTAAAGAAAAAAAAAAACCCCAGTTAATTCTCTCTAATTTATCTGTAATTCTTTTTTTCCCCCTCCAATTATCAAAATGTTCAAGATGTTAAAAAAAAGTGAAAAGTAAAAACATTTCAAACATGGAATCATTCTTGTGTGGACCAAAATATAATACACATTATTATTCTGATTATCTAATTAATTTTCAATTAACTAATTAATTAATACAAATTATTATCTAATTGATTATCTTATTATCCAAAATGAGAAAAATGGCATAAAAACACATTGATTTTAATACGGGTCATTTCTTACCCACTTATGGAAGAGTGCAGGGTCCAGTCACTCATGCATCTAAGGGTTGGGGGGCTAATAGGGGGGATATCTCGGGAGCGCCATCTGACGACCGATACTGTGTGTGCAGTAGGTGCTGGGCGGACAAGCTAGACCATGTAGCAACAGATCTGAAAAAACAAAACCACACACATTAGGGAAGCTCTGTGTGCGTTTATGAGTGGTTAGTGTGTGCTTTGCCATGCATATATACATGTGTGTGTGTGTGTGTGTGTGTGCTTACA
>NC_079212.1:140413280-140463280 GCF_029633865.1 Lampris incognitus | reverse complement strand
GGGCCCAAGGGCCACGGCCCTGCCTGGAGCTGCGCACGAACAGGAAACACAGAGGGCGGTCTGACAGGATGCGGAAGCGGGGCAGGCTAAGCTAACTGCTAGCCTATGCAGACCGGCAGTTCCAGCAGTCATCCTGGCTGGCCCTCACTGTCTTGGACAGTGGGGAAACTTTTTTTTTTTTTTTGTGGATATGTTGGATATATGTTTGTTTTTGTTTTTTTGTTTTTTTTGTAGTTTGGATATATGTGTTCTTGTAGGTTTTGGATGTGTGTTTTTGTTTGTCTTTGTACTGCACTGCTGTAGGCTGGGGGAAACGATATTTGTTCCTGATTCCTGACCCCCCCCCCCCCCATTTCTGCTTTCTGGCTATGGGTCTGAAGAGATATATGCTTACAATAAAAGTACTAATGGAAACAAATGCTTTAAATTGCTTATTGCCAAACACCACAATAACCGCAGGCCAAATAAGCCAGACAGGCATCCTTTCTCACCCTGATCATGACATACTGTTGATCTTGCATATTTGAATAATTCAGCATACATTTAGGAGTCATTTGAACATGATACAATGACACTGTTTTCCAGGGAGGCCAAATACAGTAACAGCCAGTACATATGTGCCTATAATATGGTAACAGAGTGAACTTGGTTAGCTCACTGTGTGCTATATAACACTGAAACGCTAATAATACAATGTTTCCTCACACACAACATTGCTAATATCAGCTAACTACCATTCCAGCAGAATTAATTAACCTTGCTTAAAGCACGCTTTAGTGTATCAAAACCTGTGGCGGATCCTGCTTTTTGAACCCTGACCTTCACTAGATACCACCCACACAACCATCTCTGTGAAATCACCAGTGAACTGCATAAAAACAGAAGCAACACTGTCAGCACAGTTGCACGTGTAATCTGTGACACAATCGCACCTTATTTGCGCCCTGTAGCTGACAGATTCCCACGTCCTCCTGTTACTTTACGGCAATTAAGATAACTCTATTTACATAGATACTGTTGCTTCAGAGTGTTTATCTACCTCGTGCAATTGTTTTATGTCCTTCGTCTTCCTTGTGTTGAGCATCCCAAAATGTGACATTTCTCATGTGTGCACGGTCATTGTACTATGAACACAGCTAGTAGTTGAGCAATTGGGTTAAATATTAAAAGCTTTCTTCTTTATTGTAAGAACAGATACAGGTATTTTATAATGAAGAATGTTGTTGTAGAGGCTGTGCTTGTGTTTTAAAGAGCTAAAGTTTAGTTGCTAATGTTTGTCAGCAAGCCAAGCAGTCTAAAAGGGCTAGGGGTAAGGATGTCTTGGTTAAAGTCATTGTTTCTGTATATTCTCTAGAAAAATCAGGTCGGCTGATCAGCATGGGAGTCAGAGAGGTGAGATCACATGGAAAATACAAACCTCCTAATTTTGCAGGTCTACAGGTCACTGCCATGACTGCACCATTCAACTTTACAGAGTCTGCGCCGGCTGCTTTATCAATACCAAAGAACATCTCAGAGCATGACACATCTATTAGGGTATCGAGGAGTCCTTTTTGCATTAGTCTGCCTTGTAGCTTGTCCACCCCCCCCCCCCAGTTGGCTCTTACATCCCAGTCGAGTTTCCCCAGATTTACAGAACTTAACTCTATTGAACAGGGAGGCTCCCCCTGCTCCAACTTTGCAATGTTATTTTTGACTTCACTCCCTCAGTTGCTGTGGCAGCTTTGGTGTGAAATCCTCCAGAGAGTTGTCTCTATAAGAGCCACCAGCTTTCAGGGTCGAAGGCTCTTAATTATGCTGAGTGTAAATGAGAGCGCTGAGGAGGGAGCCGGCTTGGCGAGCTAGGGGCCCCGTGCTCGGGTAACAAAGCTTACAGCGCCGCAGATGCACTCTCCGCCTAAGGCTCTGCACAGATGAAACGAGGGCGTAAAGGAGAAGAGAGAATATAAGGCCTGTATGCTAATTTGTCAACTCAGTAAGCCGGCATGAGGATGACGAAAACTGCTTTATCTCAGGCATTGCGACGCAAAGCCGAAGCACTGAGACACAGACACTTAAGTAATTAGATACTAAATACTTGCAATGCAAACTTCCCCTTCCAATTTGACATGGAGCTCTTTAGTGGTTGTACACATGCTATCTCACATGACTCAGAAACTACCAGCAAAAAAGAATGACAAAAATGTGTGTAGGAAGTATGTGGTACCCACTGACATCCAAATACTTCCAATGGAACAGAACCATAACATTTGTAAATAATACAATCTAATAAGAAACGGCAACAACCAATACCACTGCGGCATTCATTTTGTCTCTCTCAGAGAAAAACATATTGCGTTTTACTCATCCAGATCTGCCTCATTGTGTATATGGCAGAGAGGCTCAGCGAGAGATGAGCACTTAGTGATTAGACAGAGTGAAATGAAACAGAACCACACAACACAATGAAGCGGTATTATCACACAACACATATTTACCCTCACAGCAGCAGTACTTGTACATCACATTAGTGATTTAAAAAATGGTGTCATATAAAAACCCAATCCCTTTCAGCGAATCCACTGACTCATTATCACATATACAAAAGAATGAGAGTCACTTTCTCTTCCATCTTGGTAACTTCAATATAATCAGTAATTACTTTATTGCCATATGCATTGCATCCACTAGGAATTTTACTTGGCGTTGACACATACTTGAGGTCCTGAGCGATGGTGGTGCCCAGGAAATGGATTGACTCTACAGTGGTAACTCGGGAGTCCCACAGGGTGGGTGGGGGAAGGGCTGGGCTGGGCTTCTCCTGAAGTCCACCACTATCTCTAATGTATTTAGGGGGGTTAGCTCCAGGTTGTTCTGGCTGCACCAGGAAATCAGGTAGTACAGAGCAAGAAGAGCAGCGGGGACAGGAAGCAGCCTTGGGAGGGGCACCGGTGCTGATGATCCACGGGTCCGAGACATGCTTCCCCATCTTCGTGTGCTGACTGCTGTTGGTCAGGAAGTCACTAATCCACCTGCAGGTAGAGTGGGGCATGTGGAACTGAGAAAGTTTGTCCTGGAGGAGAGTGGGGCTGACTGTGTTGAATGCAGAGCTGAAGTCCACAAACAGGATCTTGGCGTAGGTACCAGGAGAGTCCTGGTGAAGGAATATGGAGTGGAGAGCCATGTGTACGGCATTGTCTGTGGACCTCATCTCATCTCATCACATCATCAGCCACTGTGGTGCCAGCAAGCTAAGTAGGGCACTCCAGACGTCCCTCCTCTCCCCAGCAATGGCCTCCAGCTCCTCCTGGGGGATCCCAAGGCATTCCCAGGCCAGAATGGACATATAGTCCCTCCAGCAAGTTCTGGGTCTACCCCGGGGTCTCCTCCCAGTTGGTCCTCCTGGACCAGTCTGCGATGCCGGAAGTTGGCACGCCCTGATCCCCGCCCTTGCCTGCCGCAAAGCCTGCATTACACCCTACCAAAATGCTCATCCTGTTGGCTTTGTATTTGAACTGAAACAGAGACAAGAGAGGGGTGGTGATGGACTTGAGGTGGAATAGCACAAGGCATTCAACAGTCTTCATCACTACAGAGGTCAGAGTGACAGGTCTGAATTATTTAGGCCTGTGATTCTTGGCTTCTTGGGGACAGAGATAATGGTGGAGGTTTTGAGGCAGGCTGGCACCCTGCAGTCCTTCAGGGAGGTGTTAAAAATGTCTGTAAACACTGGAGACAGCTGGTCTGCAGTGTTTAAGGGTCAAGGGGGAGACAGCATCACTTCCAGCTGCCTTGAATCAAATACTGAATCTTTTCTTGTTGTGGCTTAAGAATTTAATATGCGACACATTATCACATAGTTAACCGTCTTAATTATCTCCTACAGACTTGTATTCTGTTTTGAATATGAGATTTTTCAAGGTCAAAATGTATTGGTCATCAAGTCGGTTTGTGTATATATATATAAACTGTAAATACATACAAGTACAACAATAAAACTGCATATACAAGTATAAAACTACATAGATAAGTAATTTGACTTGATGCATCTAAAAAATTTTTTTGCATGTATTAAGGTTAGTGTTCAGGCCTTTTTTCATAAGAAAAATTACTCAAACATAGAGACACAACATGGATAAGATGGATCAAACCATATTAATTCCAAAGGGGAAAATAGTCTTTGACATCAATTTGCTGTAGCTCACATAAAACAAACTAAGAAATAATAATTAAAAAAAAGTAATCATTTCATGATTAAAGATATGTGTAAAACAGCCACATGAGAAGTGCACACTCCATTCATGCGGAGCAATCACTTTCAAGGTCCTCATCACTCTCATTTGCATTATTCTCAAATAAATCTTGGGTGAAGGATGTGCAACACCTGAATGGGAAACATAAGTAATGTATATAATGAATTGAGTGGGTGTGAATAGAAATGTTTTTTTCAGTGGGTCTTTAAGGCCTCAAAATGTCTCCACCGTAATCTTCAGCGACTGTTAATTCCTTCAGATAAGTGTCAGACTCAGGGCTTCATTTTCAGAGGGTTACAGGAAATGAGAGCGAGAGAGAGAGAGAGAGAGAGAATCAGAGACAGAGTGAGAGGGAAAGAGAGAGAGAGGCGACTGAATGCAGTGGCGAGGTAGAGAGAGCAATGATAGGGGGACAAAGAGAGAAGGGGGGATTGAAAGAGAGAGAGAGAGAGAGGTGAGAACAAGAAGCAGACGAATGTAGTGGTGAGGTAGAGTTCAACGATCAGAGAGGGATGGAGAGAGAAGTGGAGACAGACTGAAAGAGAGAGAAGGAGACAAAGAGAGAGCGGGAGAAAGAGAGAGAGAAGTTTGCAGAAAATGTGATTTGGTCTGGGTGTTTTGGGCCACATGCTCCATTTGCCCTCTCTGACAGAGAGGGAGAGTGAAAGGCATTGGCAGGAATTGAATCAGTAGATTAAACACCCCCTCCTTCTCTCCCCACTCTTCCCATCTCCTCTCCTCCTCTTCACACACCTCCTCCCCTCTCTCGTCTACCTCTCCACCTCCTCTCTTCCAGTTCCACTGAGGGCTTTGAAATGTGAGGGGAAGACTGCAGAAGGAGACACCCTTGCCCAGGGGGCGCTAAGGAGCTTTGTCACAGGAAAGATTGATTGGGTGATTAAATATCCAACAGTAGAGTATTAGGGGCCATTCCTGACCGGGCAGCAGCACAGAGGCATTAACAAACTCGTCTCGTCTGTCGGAGAAGTGTGACTTCCAGTCCCAAATTATCAGCAGCTCCGCTGCTGTTATGATGGAATTATCGTTAAGAACTGAGAGAATAAATATCCATCAAGGTTCAGACACGTTGATGGAAGGACACACTGAGAATGAACCGGAGCCGTTCAACACTTACTAAACCAAGCATTTCAAATCCCGGCACCCAGCGAATTCAGATTCCCTTTTCTGGGACTGTCCACAGCCTTTGCTAATCTCTCTGCGGAAGCTGAAAGCAGCACTTTGAAATATTCCAGAATATTCCAGAATATAACACACACACCAACATTGTCCAGAGTGTTGACGTTTCCTCATGCTATACTCGCTGCCTGCCAACAAACACACTCATGCTCATGCACGCTCACGCACACGTTAGTTTTTCGATGCTTGTGAGGACCCTAACTGACGACTTCGTCCTCTATGGCCGCTAATGCTAACCTTACCCATCAAAACTACACGTCAAACTTTAACCCTTCTCATAACCTTAACCTAAGCTTACTTCTAACCCCAACCCTAAATTCGGGTCATAACCTTAAAATACACCCTTAAAGATTGAGGACCGGTTAGAATGTCCTCCCTTTGCAAAAAACGACCCCAGTCTTACGGTTAAAGTGGTTACTCTTAATTTGATCTGTTTTGGTGGATACAGCGTCATCTAGTGGTCACAACAGTTTGTAATATTGAGAAACGTATCAAGCCATATCGAACAATGAGTAAACCTGATTAAACGTTACATGTTTAGCTTTGTTTTTTTAGCCCCCGTCCCTTGCTTGTCCACATTTGACATGCAAGTTCCTCCTCTTACTTCTTCTTATGCTTTTGTGGCAGGCTCAACAAGTCTGTGAATGTTCTCATTCATCCAGGTCATGGTTATCCAAAGGAGTTGAATCAAATGCAACTGGACTTGGTATATATCCGGATATATACCAAGTCCAGTTGCACTTGATTCAACTCCTCAGGCTCAACACATTTCCTGTGTAGGTGCCATTACATGCGAATACTTATTAAAAAATGACAGACCCGGGGGCATCCGGGTAGTGTAGCAGTCTATTTTGCTGCCTACCAACATGGGGATCACCGGTTCGAATCCCCGTGTTACCTCCCGCTTGGTCGGGTGTCCCTACAGACACAACTGGCGGAGTCTGTGGGTGGGAAGCCGGCTTGTGGGTATGTGTCCTGGTCGCTGCACTAGCACCTCCTCTGGTCGATCAGGGCTCCTGTTCGGGGGGGGGGGGGGGGGGGGGGATAGCGTGATCCAACCACGCGCTACGTCCCCCTGGTGAAACTCCTCACTGTCAAGTGAAAAGAAGCGGCTGGCGACTCCACATGTATCGGAGGAGGCATGTGGTAGTCTGCAGCCCTCCCCGGATCGGCAGAGGAGGTGGAGCAGCGACCGGGATGGTTCGGAAAATAGGGTAATTGGCGAAGTGCAATTGGGTAGAAAAAGAGGGGGGGGGGGAGCACACAAAAATAAAGGCAGACCCCGCTGTTACCAATGGCAAAAATGTATCGAGGCGCAATAGAATGTTAAAACATTGTTACAAAAACAGAAGAGGGAAACGGTATCAAATATAGTGTTTTTGATTCTAGAAAAATTACGGATTATATCTTTAAAAACGCTACACATTTCTCACAACTATAGCAGAAAAAGAACACACACAACCACAAGCACACATAGGCGGAGAGGTTAAAAAGGCATTTGTCATTGTTGCTCCTTATGCGGCGGTCACACGCGGGAAATTTAGCATTGGGGGAGATCTGCCTCCCGTTCACTTCCATTCTTTATGGGGGGGGGGGGGAATAACACGTTCGCTTCCGGTGGCGAAAGAAACTTGCATCTTCGCTGCACGGGGAGTTCCACTTTGGTGAACTTTGACCGGCGAATCCGCAGCGTCAACCAATAGCAAAGAAGTGTGTGTGGTGGACCCCGCTTAGCTGTAATTGGCTGTGGTGTTCTTAATGAGCCAGGATGGAGGAGACTTTGATTGTAGCTGTGTCTAACCAGCCGGTATGGTACGACACTGCCCATGAAAACTATAAACTGCCCCACATTGCATGTAAATAAATGGGACATTGATTAATAACATCAATTCCTATTTCACTGTATACAAATATAAAGTGTACACCGATGTTCTCCCTCCATATTTGTCCATAAAACTATGATAACATGTACAAGCGAGACAATGAAGAGAAACCATTTATTTATCCTTCTCTGGACTTCCGTGGGTGTGACTACATTTCAGTGGGACAGGAGGGTGTGCTCCAACTATCGGGGGATCACACTGCTCAGCCTCCCTGGGAAAGTCTACTCTAGGGTGCTGGAAAGGAGGCGTTCAGAGGTTCAGAGCTTCGACAGTCGGTTGAACCTCGGATCCATGAGGAACAATGCGGATTCTCTTTGAACGTGGTCCAGTGGCAAAATAAAATTGACTCTCTCGTCACACCCTTTGTCACTAAAGGACTGTACCTGTTGGCCACTGTTGAACGTAAAGAATTTATAGATTTGGTACAGGGACTTTGCCAAGGTGCTAAAGGTACATCCAGGAGGACACTTGGGAGAAGACTTGATGAAGACTTTAATGATAAATCAGCAGATTTGGAGAGACTTAAGGGCATACAACATGTTTGTGCCACTGCAGATATCTGGTCAACTAAAAAAATAAGTTATATGGGAGTAGCTGTACATTGGATACAAACAGACATGCTAGAGTGTGAATCAGTTGCTCTTGCTTGCAGACATTTTCCCAGTCCACATACCTACAATTGCATTGCAGAACTACTGGAGGAAATCCCTTCAGAATGCGGACTCACAACTGACACTATTGTGGCTACTGTGACGGACAATACATCAAACTTCTCAAAAGCATTTCGAGAATTCAATATCACGGTTGTTTCAGAGGAACAGGATAAGACAGATGAGCAGGAACAGGATCTTTCATTTGTAATGATAGATCCAGAGGGAGAAGAAGTGTCAGTGTGCTATCATTCTACCACCTCACGTCAGGTGCTTCACTCACACACTGAGTTTGGTTTCAACCACTGATGCCAAAAGGGCAATTAAAGACAACTCAACTCTCTCCAGGGTGAATCATTCATCCATGGCATGAATGCTTCTGGCAGCCCAAAATATGGCGAAATACTCAACGACTTGACCAACCAGCAACTGAAGACACCCTGCGTTTGTAGGTGGATTTCTCTTTACGACTGTCTTGATGCATGCTCAATAATCCAGTTAAGAAAATCAAAGAAGGTTGAATCCGTTCATCTTTATCCAACGTTTATTGACAGACAGACTCTATTCATAAACGTTGCATCCAGATGAGCTGAATCAACCTTCTTTGAATCTCTTTATGACTTTGAGTCAGCTGATATTTCTTCAGGAGAAGCTCCCTCAGATCATGCCTGCCTTGCAACTCCCACTGTTCAAAGAGGTAGAGCTTGAGTTCCTTGAGGAATACTGCAGAGTCCTCAATCCCATTGCCATTTCAATTGACCGCCTTCAAGGTCAGACCTCATGCTACTATGGTGAGCTCATACCTACCCTCCTTGCTGTTCAGGCTAAACTACATGACCTGCAAGCTTCAAACCTACGGTACTGCTCACATATCTTGGAAGCTTTGAGAAAAGGTTCAGTAGCTTCTCACAGCTGAAGATTGACATCAATGAAACCATCCTGGCTACAAAAATACACCCGTTTTTCAAGATGAGGTGGTTGCCTCCCAAATTAGCTGCAGAGAAGTAGAGGATGAGCCCAATTTCTGCACCTTCAACTGTTTCTGCACTCAGCTGAAGAGCTTAGCCTTGTGTCAGAAAGTGAGACTGCCTCATCAAACACTGCTGAAGAGAATGAAGACAATTTCTTCATCTTCTCTGACCAGGGTTTGGGTAAACTATGCTCACTTCAGTGTCTTAAGGTTAAATTGCAATTTCATGAATTAATCTTCAAAATGAATATGCATCAATTAAAAAAAGAGTAGCTAGTTTCATGTCACCTTTTTAAATAGTTTTGTGATATTAAAAATCACTGAATTTAATGTAAATTTATAACAACATTGTTTCCCTGTTTGCCTCTACTGTTTGCAAACAACAGGAGCTCAGAGCCAGTTGGGCAGAGAGATGTTGCCCAGCCACAGCAAAGCAGAGTTAGAGACCCTTCACTTTCTAGAGAACCCCAGAAAGGACCTTTCCTCGCTGGATTCATATCCACTGATCAAGCTACTCTTTGTGAGATTCAACACCCCTGTGCCATCACCAGCACCAGTTGAGCATCTCTTCTCCTTTGCAGGCATGGTTTACCACCTTCACAGAAGGTGATTAACAGCTGAACTGATGTAGAAATTGGTTTTGCTGAAAAACAACTACAACTGAAATGTAAAAAAAACAGTTAGTTGTGCTGAAAAACAACTAAAATGGAAATGGAAGGACTGCAGTGTTAGGGGGTACACCAAGGGAGTATACTCTTTTCTTAGGTTGTTGTTGGCATTGGAGGGAAGGGGGGGTGCTTCTCTTTCTCCTACTATTTTAAACTGTATCATAATCTGTTGTCATGGTAGTGTTATGTGTCTTTTGCACTCGTTCAATTGGTTGTTTGTAAAGTTGGAGATCTCGGGAATTCACTTACTCCACAGCACTTATATTTATCACTCTTGAAAAAGGCATCTGCTAAACGCCCAGCCTTATTGTCTTCTGAAAGATTTAGTGCATCACTGTAGTCTAACTGTTCAGTTCCCCCATTTGCATTTCAGCTGGCTGTCCACTCAGTCAGTCAATGTTGCTTTGACTGACAGAAACCACCCAGCATGCACCCCTGAGTTCACAGCCTCCCACCTCCAAGACACGCTGACTGGCCACTTCAAATCTATGGTGTGGGGAAATTAGCAGAGCTCATATCTTTCAGTGTAGGGGGATTGAGGTCAGACCCATATTTAGGCTACTTACTTCTTCTTTCGGCTTGTTCCCCGTTTCTCAGGGGTCACCACAGTGGGTTTTACAGTTTCCATCTGTACCCTGTGAGGGCACAGCAACAATGGCGGCCGTTGTTAACCCGGGGCTTGACTGATCCGGTATGGTCTTGTCAATTCGCATACTGATTTGGCAAAATTGTTTGTCGGATGCCCTTCCTGACACAACCAATAACCCTATGGACGAGGGCACAGGTAAAGCGCTGGATGCCATCCCGGTATTCATGGACTTGCAAATTCCAGATAATAACTTCCATATATTCCATAAATTCTACATATTAAATTCCATATAACAGAATAAACGAAATCTTCACGGTGGATTTTGTGCTCGTCAGTGGTCTGCTATTTACTTACTGCAAGAACATTCTTTAGCAACCTGCAAATTGGTATGCGAAAAATGTTTTAAAATATTGAATCTTCTGTGTTGTTGTAATTGAAAATATACTGAATTAGTAAACAAGGTACACTACTGTGGTACTGACGCTGTGGTTTACATCAAAGAGTGAAACAAACAGGTCTTAGGCAAGCATCTCTGCAGTTGTTTGTTTTCTGTTGATCTGGGGCTTGTACTTAATTTGGCTTTCAAGTTGTACTTGCTGGCACACTGATTACAATCTGTCAGAATGATTAGAACAAGTGTTCTTTCATGAGAAAAGATAAATTCAAATGTCAGTTTTGCCCAAAGATGTAGCAGAACCCCCTTTCATCTTGGATTAGGTGCCCTTTGTATCTCTTCAAAAACAATAAAGCGGACAAAAGCATTTTTTTTTTGCACATCTGCCGTCATTGTTATCTCTGTACACAACAGCAGATCTCTCCTCTAAATCTGGAATAAGCGGGGTTGGTTTGGGGCAAATTCAACAACATTTTGGACTGTGTCCTGTGCTTTCCCCCCTGTGGGCATGCCGGTATCAATGCTTTGATCTCCATCCCCATGAGGAGGAGAGGGGGAGGGCATCTAGATAGCCAACTAATGTTGGAAATCGATGGAGCTGGAGGGGAGGTTAGGCCACAGACACTCCTCCTCCAGCACTCACTTTTTTAATCATTATTTACCCAAGTAAATGGACTCGGGACTAAGAACACTTTCATAGTTATACACTACACCTTCACCAGAGAGCTTTCGTATGCACACCGAGAGAGCGCCGCGGTGCAGCCGGAGGTGTAAGTGACTTGCTAAAGTGCGCGTTGAGGGTAGCACGAGGGCGGACCTCTTGGTCGACTTCCCACACCCAGATATTTGCAGCCAGTCTAGGGAATTGAACCGCTGACCTTATGTTCTCAACCCTGCTTGTCTGACCTTAAGGGTGCCACCATCACACCACGTATAAAACCACAGCAGCATCGATGATGGCTTTTCATGTTCTGAAAGGGAGCTCTTCTCTCTCTCTGCTCTCTCTCTCTTCTTTTTTTCCTCCCCTGCTACCACATGTTACCCTGGCAGGGGGCAATTGAATTGGCCCACTTTGATTCAGTGAGATGGGCTGCTTTTGATGAATCCTACCACTGTGATGACACCCACTGGCATGATGCTATCTCCACAGATGCTCTGAAAGCAAGTGGAGCTAAAAGCTTTTTTCTTCTTTTTTTTTCTTCCTGGTCTTTCTCGAAGGCAAACTAATGGATAAGCAGTGTCTGTGATGCTAGTGCATGCGTGTATGTGAATTTTAGTGATGCCAATTCAAATTACGTCGCATCACTTTATTCATGCATGAACTATATGCGTTTGTGTACAAACCTGTGTTATACACCACAGCACTGAAAAAACACCATGTCACACTTGAGACAAAATCTAGCACATTCAAGTAAGTAAAGCCCCAAAAATAAACAAATAATCTGCCAATGTTTTAGACATTTCAGCGAGATAAGATTTCTTGAGGAGATTAAACCACTTGTTCACCTGAAATACCAGAAATCTTGAAACGGTTAAAATATTCCTGATATTCATATTTAAATATGATGATGAGCAAAAGTCATACAAAGAACTTTGATGTCAAAAAATGAGAAGGTTATAAAGGGACAACTCCCTCTAGGTTGCAGTCAAAACAGGAAGTGTTGCATATTCTTGTCGCTGCCCGATCTGAGTCAACCACAGATGTTGGCGTGCATGCGTGTAATTGAGTGTTAACTCCTCAGCTGGTTTGTCGCCTGAGTCCAAGCACCGCAGAAGGGGAGATATGCCTGGTGGGGATCTGCACTCTACTGAGTGTACTCTTCTAGTTTTTTAAAAAAAAATATTCTATCCAGTCTGAATCTTTAGTTTAATCATGCAATTATTAAACAAAACTACTTAAACCTCATGTTATGTTCACTCATTAGAAATGGATGTACTGTTCGCCTGTCACATTGGATTTTATAGTACAATTGCAAAATGTATTCTAATATAATAAAAATATCGTATCTTCATTGTTGATAATATAAACAACATTTATGGTTCATAATTGTTATTCAAAATGGATTATTTTGAGACAAACTGAACAGGTTAAAGCTTTATTTTACTTCTAAAAATGTTCCTTTTTAAGATGAAATGACTAAGCTAGAGATACTTCCACAGAAAACACAGAAAGGTGAATCAGTTCATAGGGACACAACGTTTTTGAGAGAAATGTTTCATCACTCATCTAGGTGACCTCTTCAGTCTCAACTTACTGCAGGTATCCCCACCCTTATAAACAATACAGTGGCATAACGACCGAAAACAGCAATCAGTTTCATATGCAAACTGCCGTGACCATTAACTACAGTTTCTATGGCAATGTGTACTATTCACAGAGGATTGGGGAATAGTTGCAATCCCCGCATTTTAAGATGGCGACATGTACTCTAGGGCCATGCTTCTGCCTATAGTACTGCAACTAACGACTATTTTGATAGTCGACTAGTCATCGATTACTGAAACGATTAATCGACTGGTCAGATAACGAATCGCACAAAGCAATAGCTGTTATTTAGCTATCAGCTTTTAAATTTAGCTTGAGGTTATTTTAGGCACGTGCTAACCAACAATAAAGATGAATACTTGATTCAAAATTATGTCTTTTATTCAACTTTGCTGCTCATTGGGCTACTACTGATACAAAAGATAAATAAAAAGTATTGATCAGCAATCTTATTTCTTCATAAATTCTGTCGTTATATTAAATATGTAACCCCGTGGTTAAATTATAGGCCTTAGATATATTACATTGCACTATTAGATAAGAGTTTGGCCTATGTTTGTTATTTTGTATACCTTTTGAATATGAATATATTATATTGTTGATATTGTTCTGCAAAACAGTTGTTTACCAATGTGAAATGCAGTTGCTTTAGTGGAAACTTACCTTGAATGTGATTGGTTGAGAGGGCAGCGGAAAACGTCAGCACGAGCAAACTGGACGGAGAGGAGGAGGTCTCTCGTCCTTTGTGTGAGCCAAACGGAGCAGTTTGATGTCGAGTTGTTATATGCTATTTTGCGGCGAGAGAAATGTAATTGAAGTTTAGTGAACAGTGATGTGTGCGGGTGTCTGACCGAGACCCATCCCGGGAACGGTTTGTGTGGATTTGGGAGACAAACTGACTACTCGTCAGTCCCATATGGGGACCCAGCGACGTTACGGAGCGAGCTAGCCAGTCGGTGTTCGTTGTTAGCACAGCAAGACGTGCGAATGGACTGGATGCGGTAAGGGGCTCTCCCCACAGTGAGTCGAGCCGTCTTCTAGTTTAGCGAAGTAACGTTATCAGTACAGTGTAGTGGTGGGTTCATGCGACCATCGAGGAACGCAGAAGGAGTCGTCTGTTGCCGTGTTGGTCTGCCGAGGCGAGCGCACAGTTCGACTGTGAGATGGTGCTAACGGCTAACTAGCCAGTTAGCTAGGAGGGCTGCCGGCCTGACATTTGCTGCGGTGGGAAACGCGAGACGAAGAGGAGCATTCATTCTTTGTGAGTACAAGCTGGATGTGCGGGCTTCCAAGGGGAGCGAAGAGGGCTGTTTAGGGTCCCAACGTACCCGATAAAGAAACAGGCCTGCAACTGGGGGTTGACTTTCTTTTATTTTATTGCCGGCTTATTGAGCTGTATGCTAATGTGTTAGTCTGATTAATTTGTGTATATCTGAATGCAGAGGCTCATTAGCCATTGAGGCTTATCACTTTCATTCATTCTAATAATTATTACTCATAATACATTTGTATATATAATTCTATGTACCTGTGTGAGTGTGGATTATTCATGTGTGTTTATTCCTGTGGTGTCTAGACCATGTTAGATTGCCTTAAAGGGGTCATATGCCATATTTGAGCACCTTAAAGGGGTAGTCAACCTTTTTAGTTGGAGTTACCAGATGACACTGTAAGACATTTAGAGCCTTTAGAACATACTTTAAACACATAAAAAGCGAAGTTAACATACTTCAATAGTTTATTGGATACCGAGTTGTATAGAGAACTCAGGAGCGTTGTCCTTGACAGTTAAAAAGGATAGATAGCGCTACAAATACATAACTGCTTATATATCAAATGTGTGTGTGTGTGTGTTTATTAAAAGCTTACCTTCAGAAAGGTTGTCTGATGTTTCTTCTCCATCAAGTGGGTGAAGTGGGTTCTGGATGGCAGGGTGTATTTGGGGTTGAACTGGCGAATCATGGTTGAACCCTTGACCATCAGCCATGGAGAGGGGCCTGGTGTCAGTGACCATCGTGTGTAGTACTGACTCGGTGAGAGCAGTGGCTTGCTGCGGTGTACACGTCTGCTTCTTTAGCATAAAGGCCGTCCATGGTAGCTTCACTCTTCTTCGGAGTCGGGCTGCATAAACCTGATTAAAAAAGACATTTGTCAGGCAAAAGGGTGACATTACTCTTTTAAAGTCTTACAATCCTGCACTCACGTATAGACGGATGTGTAGTGGCTTTAGGTTAATGTTAAAAGCCAAGACAACTCCGTCCATACATAGCTAGCTAGCTAGCTAACAAGCTAACTATCTTACCGAGGCGCGTCCAGGTGTCCAACGCGCCTCCTCTTCGCATGTTCGTGCATTACTGAGGCGCTCCCATGATAAGCGAGGTCCACCTTACACATCCTGCAGGTCATCCTTTTCTTTACGGTTGCACCGGCCGCCGCCATTTTGTTTACCTGTCCTGTCGCTTCCGCTTCCGTTCCCTGTCGCTTCTGCGCACGCGCAACTCTCAAAGCGTTGGAAAGGAAGCGAGATGCCTCGCCCCCATAGCTACTCCCGTCACCAGCTCCGGTGGAACGATGCTTAGTTCAGTTCCACAGCGTGGAATACGTGTGCGATGACGTAACCGACGAACTGTCGACGATTAAATTCGTTGGCAATTAATTCTGTCATCGATTTCTGTCGACTGCGTCGATTAATCGTTGCACCCCTAGTACTGCCCCCTGTATGTGAAGTACGTGGACTGAAGACACAGCTTCAGGAGCAGACACACGTGGTCAGTGTTAAGGGCGGTCCTATTGCGAAGGGTGGGGTCGTTTTGTAGTTTCGTATGGACTACCTCCGCTGCTTCATCAACAGGAACGCACGTGAAGAGAGACGTGGCATCATAAGGGACCACTGTTCCACCCCCCTCCATAATGATGTCCCTCACCTTATCCACAAAATCCATAGTGTTCTGAATGGGATGCTCATTACTGCCTACCAACGGGGTAAGGACAGATGCCAGAAACTTAGAGATGTTATAGATCACTGAGTTAACGGTACTGTAACCGGTTATTTTCTTGCCCGGTGCGGGATTCGATACGGGGTGTACTGCACCACAAGGCGACATCGCTAACCGCTCGGCTAAAGGGTCAGACCCGTTAGCTAGGGGCTAACGTGTCTTATTAGTAGTTTACAATACTAACAATAGGCCGTAATGGCACATCCTGTTTATGTATCTTAGGTAACCCATACAGACTAGGTGTAGCTTCCCCTGGATGTAATCTGTACAAAATTCTGTCAACAGCATTGTCTTGTTCTGACAGCGTCAGACAATCTATCGCCTTTTTCTTGTAACCACGGCCTGCATCTCGTTTCAGGGGCTCGTAAGTATTCGTGTCGCTGAGTAACGTCATAACTTTCTCACGTAGCCTGTCTGGTTTAATACAACAGTGCCTCTACCTTTGTCCGCTGGGAGGAGGATGACGTTATTGTCCTTACTGAGAGTCGTCTCTGCTGATGTTGGGCGGCGGCGGCTTCGCATTGCCGAGACAGTTGCTCCACTTCCGGGTCCGCGGTAGCTCTGCTTCCGGGTCCGCAGTAGCTCTGCTTCCGGGTCCGTGATGTTTCATACGCCTTGTTTTTTTTTTCCGACCCGCGTTCCGGGAACTCTGCCTCTGATTGGCTAGTACTCGTTGATGATTAGCCAATCTGAGATAGAGTAGGGGCGGGTCTTCCCGGAATCCGGGTGGGAAAAATAATAACGCGTTTCATACGGATCGCCGATCTCGTGGATCCAGCAAAATTCAGCCTCTTAGCAAGGACGTCTTTCCCCGCCTGGGTGAGTTGTCTGTCGGGCGGATTCTTCACCCACATCACCGGCGTGTGTGTGTGTGTCTGGCGTCCGTCTTTCCGTCCGTCGCCTGCCGACGTCTCTGGCGTGCAGCAAGTAGGTCGAACTTCTTTTGCGGCCTGGTTTTCGGTTTTATTGAGCATCCATGCGGACTCCTCCAAATCAATATTCTTAAAATTATGAAGAATTATCTTACATAGTCAGTTCCTGATGAATAAACCATTCTCGACACAAGACGTTGAGCTGTGTGTGATTTTAAGACTGTTGTCACCGGTTACTTTCTTGCCCGGTGCGGGATTCGATACGGGGTGTGCTGCACCACTAGGCGACGTCACTAACCGCTCGGCTAAAGGGTCAGACCCGTTAGCTAGGGGCTAACGTGTCTTATTAGTAGTTTACACTGTGAAACGTCTTCAGATACAGTCTACACGCCCCTGTTAGAATCGCAGGTTTTTGTAATGTAAAAAAAAAATGAAACCAAGACAAATCATGTCAGAACTTTTTCCATGTTTTTTGTAAACCGCAACCTGTGAAAACAGAGTGCAGAACAATCAAAACATTTTAGGGGAAAATAAAAATAAAAAACTTGTAATAACCTCGTTGCGTATGTGTGCACACAGGGGCGGATCTACGGGGTGGCAACAGGGGTGGCAGCTGCCACCTCTGGGACACAGTCTTGCCACCCCATTTATAAATCAGATAATATGTTTTTAAAGTATATTTTATGTACATGCATGGCGAAGGTCAATGAGACCCGCACCAAGCTCATCTCAAACAGAAGTCGCCGAGTTAGAATCCCCCCTCCCCCTCACAGGCGCGGATCTACGGGGTGGCAGCTCCCACCTCTGGGACACAGCCTTGCCACCCCTTTGCCACCCCAGGAAAAAATCTCTAGATCCGCCACTGTGTGCACGCCCCTATACTAATACTTTGCTGAAGCACCTTTTGATTTTGTTACATGACTCAGTCTTTTTGGATGAGAGTCTACCAGCTTGGCACCTCTTGACTTGGCAATATTTCCCCACTCTTGCTTGTTAAAACGTAGCAGATCCGTCACATAGCCAGGGCATCTCCTGTGCATAGCCCCCTGCAGGTCACCCCACAGATTTTCTACTGGATCCAGGTCTGGGCCGTTCCAAAACGCTGATCGTCTGGTGAAGCCATTCCTTCGTTGACTTGGATGTATGCTTTGGGTCACTGTCGTGCTTAAAGGTGAAATTCATCTTCCGCTTTCGAGCAGACACCTGGAGGTTTTGTGCCAGAAGCAGCTTGTATTTGGAGGTATTCACGATTCCCTCCACCTTGTCTAAAGCCCCGGTTCTGGCTGAAGAAACGCAGCCCCAGAGCCTGACGCTGCCACCACCATGCTTCACTGTGGGGTCTGGTGTTGTTTTGGTGATGTGCTGTGTTGTTTCTGAGCCAAACATACCTTTTGGAATTATGGGCAAAAAGTTCAACCTTGGTCTCATCAGACCAGAACACATTCTTACACATGGGTTTGGGAAACTGGAGATACCTTTGCAAAATGTAGGCGGGCTTGGATGTTGCGGGGTCTTTTTTGTGTGTGTGAAAAGGCGTCCATCTTGCCCCCTACCCCATAGGCCAGACATATGAAGAATACAGGAGACTGTTGTCACATGCAGGGAGCAACCAGCACGTGTCAGAAGTTCCTGCAGCTCCTTCAGTGTTGACGTAGGCCTCTTGGCAGCCTCCCTGACCAGTTTTCTCATCAGCTTTGAAAGGATGTCCTGTTCTTGGTGATGTCATTGTTGTGTCATATTTTCTCCACTTGTTGATGATTGTCTTCACTATGCTACACAGTATATCTAGTGCCTCCGAAATTCTTTTGCACCCCTCGTCCGATCGATACCTTTCGAGAATGAGATTCCATTCATGCGTTGTAAGCTATTTGTGGACCTTGGCTTTCGCAGTCGGCTACAACTAAGGAGATGTCAGGAAAATCCTACAGGAACAGCCGAACTTTATTTGGGATTAATCAGATTCACTTTAATTGATGGCAGGTGTATACCAACTACTATTTAACATGAGATGGGTTAATTCTGAACACAGCCACATCCCATGTTATAAAAAGGTGTGCACACTTATGCAACCAGGTTTTTTTTTTTAAGTTTTGTGTTTTTCTTTTTCCCCTAAACATTTTTCTGACTGTTTTTCACTTCATTTGTTATAGCTTTCAATTGAAAAACAGTGGAAAAAGTTCTGACAGGATTTATGGTTTATCTTGTTTGTTTGTTTGTTTTTGTTTTTGTTTTTTAACATCACAAAAACCTGCCATTTTAACAGGAGCGTGTAGACTTTATACTGTTTCTGCGGTAAGCAGACTTTTGATTTTCTGCTTTCTGCTGCAGCAACAACTTGAGGGAGGGGGGGGGGTGGATCCATGGGGTCATGCTCGATGGCAAGCGCTCCACTTTTTGGATGTCCGTTTCCAGCGCTGTGGCGCAGCACCGCACATCGACACAATCTGAATTGAGCTAGGTATCTCCTGAACCAGCAAGTTTGAGAGAGGAAAGGTCACTCTCCCCAGCACAGCCAAGCTGGCCGTGAGGCTGATTGAAGCAGACTCAAACCAAGGTGAGCTAATGTGTCTGATTTGCCAGGTAGATAAACTTCTTTGCACCGTGCACATTCTCCGGGTTATTGGCGACCCCTGGATGCTTCCCGCTGACCTTTACGTTTGAGGTGGTTACGCTGACCTGGAAATTTCCCCCATCCTGATTGGTTTAGGGGCAGGAGATGCAAACTTGTGATGAATACTGAAAAGGTCAAGCCAGCCTCTCCAATCCACACTCCCCTCCGTTGGGTAACACGTTGTCTAAAATGCATCTGATAACGCGTCTCTCTCTCTCTCTCTATCTCCCCCTTGTTCGGCCTCGCTCGTCTGTGTGTAGAAACGCTGTGTTTACCGCACAGCCTTGGTCTCTCTCGCCTCTTTGTCCCGATTCTCCGAGATGCTATTTAGGAAAGAATCTTTTCAGCCAGACATTTTAATCGTTTCAAAAAGCAAAAAAAAAAAAGAAAAGAAAAAAGACTGCAGGCTATGTGAAGGAGAATTTTGAAGTTACAACCCTGAAGAGTTCATCTTCCTACACATTTTCTTATATTAATAAAAAAAAAATATTGATGGACTGTCTCCCCGCCTGCCGCCCAATGACTGCTGGGATGGGCTGCAGCGTCCCTGCGACCCTGAGAGCAGGATGAGCAGTTTGGATAATGGATGGATGATTTAATTAGTTAGTAATTATCCGACTCACAGCTAGAAGGTGCTGGGTTCGAGCCCCGGGGGTAGTCCAGCCTCGGGGGTCGTCTCAGGTCGTCCTCTGCGTGGAGTTTGCATGTTCTCCCCGTGGCTCTCTGGGTTTCCTCCAGAGGTGGAAAACCCAGCTTCAGGAAGTAGAAGTACTAACCACGTATTTGCTCCACCCATGCACTAAACCAGCTGATTCTAATTAGCACAACACTTCAGCCAGGTAGGACAACGAATTAGTGAAATCAGCTGGTTTAGTCCATGGGTGGAGCGAATACATGGTTAGTACTTCTACTTTTTGAAGCTGGGTTTTCCACCTCTGGTGTCCTCCGGGTGCCCCGGTTTCCTCCCACAGTCCAAAGTCATGTAGGTCAGGTGAATCGGCCGGACTACATTGTCCCTATATGTGAAGGCGTGTGTTTGTGTGTGGGCCCTGCGATGGCCTGGCAGCCTGTCCAGGGTGTCCCCCCCCCCCCGCCTGCCGCCCAATGACTGCTGGGAAAGGCTCCAGCACCCTCGCAACCCGACTTCAGATAATGGATAATGGATGGATGGATGGATGAGTTCAAATCTTCAGGTCCCGTTTTATTTAGATGAACGTGCACGCTGCTGTCAAGTTGAAATGCGTCAGTGTGCAGTTATTCTGATGCGAAGGCGTTTTCAGTTTTCTGTACTTGTTTTTAATGGTTTGCCCATACGCCACAATTATATCCAGTTATATCTTTTAATTTGTCACACAGGTGTTTTTCTGTACTTTACACCCCCTCCTGTTTGCTAGAGCAGTGTTTCTCAACCGGGGGTCCGCGGACCCCTAGTGGTCCGTGGTGTAATTGCAAGGGGTCCGTGAAAATAAAATATCTTTAAAAAAAAAAGATCCTATGACATTTATAGAGATAGGATTATTTTACTCAAATGTGACTGAGACCTTTATCTACCTAAACTATAAAGGGTAACAGGACTTTTTTCTCTAATTACATCTGTTTCACAAGTATAACTTATTGTATTCTAATAAGAGATCTCGCTCCCGTTTGCATTGTTAAAAGTTACTGCATACATATTCTGTCTTGTTACATATATCTGAAAGTTACTGAATACATATTCTGTTTTGTTACATATATCTGAAAGTTACTGCATAAGAATTCTGTTTTGTTACATATATCTGAAAGTTACTGCATAAGAATTCTGTTTTGTTACATATATCTGAAAGTTACTGAATACATATTCTGTTTAGTTACATATATCTGAAAGTTACTGCATACATATTCTGTTTTGTTACATATATCTGAAAGTTACTGAATACATATTCTGTTTTGTTACATATATCTGAAAGTTACTGAATACATATTCTGTTTTGTTACATATATCTGAAAGTTACTGAATACATATTCTGTTTTGTTACATATATCTGAAACTTACTGAATACATATTCTGTTTTGTTACATATATCTGAAAGTTACTGAATACATATTCTGTTTTGTTACATATATCTGAAAGTTACTGAATACATATTCTGTTTTGTTACATATATCTGAAAGTTACTGAACACATATTCTGTTTTGTTACATACGTATATCTGAAAGTTACTGCATAAGAATTCTGTTTTGTTAACTATATCTAAGTTACAACTGAAAGCTCTTATTTTAGCCCCAAAGAGTGAATAAATGCTATAATGCAATTTAAAATGCAGTTTCTACTGTTTCTATCAAATTGCAACCCCCCTCCCCCAAGATCAGGTGGAGGGGTCCTCAGGGTAGATCAACAATACGCAGGGGGTCCAGGACCCCAAAAAGGTTGAGAACCACTGCTCTAGAGCGATATACCTCGACTTATTTCAATGAATATTAACTTTGACCATCCATCCATCCATCATCTGAACCGCTTATCCTGCTCTCAGGGTCGCCAGGATGCTGGAGCCTAGCCCAGCAGTCATTGGGCGGCAGGTGGGGAGACACCCTGGACAGGCCGCCAGACCATCACACACACACACACACACACACACACACACACACACACACACACACACACACACACCTAGGGACAATTTAGTCCGGCCGATTCACCAGTGCATGTCTTTGGACTGTGGGAGGACACCGGAGCCCCCGGAGGAAACCCACCGCAGACACGGGGAGAACATCCAAACTCCACGCAGAGGACGAACTGGGATGACCCCCAAGGCTGGACTACCCCGGGGTTCAAGGGCGGCACGGTTAGCGCTGTCACCTCACAGCGAGGAGGTCCTGGGTTCGAACCCCGGGGTTATCCAACCTCGGGGGTCCTCCCAGGTCGTCCTCTGCGTGGAGTCTGCATGTTCTCCCCGTGTCTGCGGTGGGTTTCCTCCGGGGGGCTCCGGTTTCCCCCCCCCCCATTAAAAAGACGTGCACATTAGTGTTAATACTCCTGTCTGTGCCCCTGACCGAGGCATGGCGAGACGAGCTGGAGTTGGTCCCCGGGCGCTGCGCGGCGGCGGCTGCCCGCTGCTGCGAGCTACACCGCTAGGATGGGGTAAATGCAGGGCCTAGTTTCCCTGCGGGGATCATTAAAGCACAT
Source organism: Lampris incognitus (assembly GCF_029633865.1). Lineage (NCBI taxonomy): Eukaryota > Metazoa > Chordata > Actinopteri > Lampriformes > Lampridae > Lampris > Lampris incognitus. The sequence continues at coordinate 140,440,789 of NC_079212.1, read as the reverse complement.
CGTATCTACCTCCTGAGGCAAGCCGCCCCGCAACGCTCTTTGTTGAAACCTGCTTCAAGTGATTTTGTGTAATTGAATCATCAAACTTAACAGTGTGGAGTTAGAAAACAACGAGACAGGAGACGTGAGAGTAGACGTAGCCGAGGTAGTTTACTAGCTCCAACTTTGCATGTCATACGTTCGACAACGACGCTGAACTGACTGTGAACCGGAAGCGGAAGTGCATTATCTGACCCCTCGCCTCTTCCCTTAAAGGTACACCGTCCTCTTAGGTGAATGTCTCTCGATATACAGATGTGGGTCACCACAACAGCTTATATTTCAGACGAGACAGAAGACCCTAAAATCAATGCAGGCTAAGTTGCGTAACGATTTCTGGTCTTTCAGGTAAACAAGGGATCTTATGTGGTTTTAGTAAATCTCACGTGGCGGAAATATCTCCCTGCTCTGGCACATTGGTTTTGCTTATTTGGGGGGGAGGAGGCTCTTTGTCTCAGTTCTGACACGGCACTTTTGCAAGTGTAGCGCCGCCAACGCCCTGAGCTCAACTTCTCTGCACGTCTCCAAATTCTCGGGTTTCTCTCTCGGTTTCCTTAACATTTCCCCTGCAGGCGGAGAGCATATCGGTCCCTATTTGGACTACGTAATGTTGATATATCTCAGTCAGCGCCTAAATGTCAGTCCAAGAAAGTCACGGCCTTTTTTTTCCCCGGTAATGGCACATGGTTGCAAATGTCAGGAGAAGCAGGTTGCTGATGAGCGGCTGTGGTCCAGCATCCCTTGTGGCTCGGATGCAACCGCCGCACCAAACAAGACCGCCCCCCCCCTCCCCAATCCCATCCGCCCCTCGCGCCCTAACATTTCTTTGATGCAGGGGAATAGCGGATTCTTGTCACGAGCGTGGAACATATCGGGAGCAAATCAAACGTATGCGATTTCAGTCTGGTACGAGGCGTTGTACGTCACCCACCCACACAGGCAGGCGGTCTATATACGCAGTGCTCCCTGGGATGGAGCAGATGGTATGGAGTACAGACGGTACAATAGTTGTTACACTTGGGGGGGGGGGACCCCGAACCCAAGGCGAACAGGGAGCACGCTGGGTATTTCTGTGAAACAAGTGTATGTTCGGTGATGACGTCGAGGTGGACGATGGCGAGGACAAAGGGGCACGTCTCGCACAACTCCCCAGTTTCACGTATGGCTGTTCGAAATAAAAGGCCGAAGCTAACGCAATCATAAAAGTGTACAAGGCCGTGTTCCATCTCCCGCATGTGTGTTTGTGTGAGCGACTGTGTGTACGACCGTATGGTCATTTCCGACGAAGCGAGAGAGCCTTCCCGCCTTTCCTGGAGGCTTTCCTTGGCCCAGACTGTCGGTTGCTCGAGATCAGAGCACGGGGAGGCGAATCATTGTGTAGAGACTCCTGGGAGGATTTTCACGCCATCTTATTTTCTGCTTTTCGTTTCCTAAGCCCTCAACCTCGATGCCGGAGAGAAGATAGGAGGCTGTAATGCCGCTCCAATCCTCCGTCACATGTATTGGGGGGGGGGGGGTGGGGGGGAGCCACCTCCCATAGTCCCACTGCCACGGCACCTTTTCACTGCAGCACCTCGTGCAGCTCTCTTCCAATTAATGACAGATATTTCACAGGATCTGCGCTTTCTATCCTTACAGTTTGTGGAGGCAGGAGTCTCTCTCTCTCTCCCTCTCTCTCTCTCTCTCTCTCTCTCTCTCCTTTTTTCTCCCACTCTCTCCCTCCAGTAGCCAGTGCTCCGAGGCCCGAGAGTGAATCCGACTTCAGAGAGCTGTCTCCCGCGCATAAACCGCGGCTCGCTCCCTGCCAGTGCAGAGTTAGCCTCTCCTTTTATGCCGTGCCCTTGGGATTATCATATCAATCTACGTGACCTGATTACCGGGGCCACGGCTGGCTGCCAGAGCTCCGGATCAAGCGATCCCCTCCGCCGCCTAATTAACACTGGTGTGTCAGCGCCCGCGCTCGCCCGTCGAAATCCCCCCCCCCCCAAAAAAAGTTTGTTTGGCAGCTACCCTCCCGCTTCTGCACCGACAGGGGTCCGACCACGCACTCTCCTGCAGGGTCGAGAGCGCGTCTACTGTACAAGTGCTGCTGTACAATGGCGGCAAACTCGCGTGCCGCGTGGCCCTGTGTGGCTCAGTGGTCACAGCTGCGGCGCTGCAGCAGCCATGCACGGGTGGGGGGGGGGGTTCATTTGCACCGGAGCCATTTGGGGCCGAACAGCACAGAGCGTCATAGGCGCCAAGCACGACTGCCGTATGACCTTGTTTTGAACAGACCGGTACGGGATCACTGTGTTGAGTTTGTACTTGGATGAGGTCTAATATTGCATGCACATTTTTAATGGAATGGCTAACGGTAGATATTAGCTACATCATATCCTGATTGGACGATTAACACCGGCATTGTGAAGTAGACCCTTCTGCAGCGGTTCAGCAGAGCTAACGTTGGCTAGTCTGGTCACGTCTTTAGCTGACCAGCAACCCGGAAAAGCAAGCTGACACATCACAAACACTTAAAAACTTGATTCGATTAAAACATTGATTTGATGGGAGTCCGGGTGGTGTGGCGCTCTATTCCGATGCCCAACAACACGGGGATCGCCGGTTCGAATTCCCGTGTTACCTCCAGCTTGGTCAGGCGTCCCTACAGACACATCTGGCCGTGTCTGCGGGTGGGAAGCCAGATGTGGGTGTGTCCTGGTCGCTGCACTAGCGCCTCCTCTGGTCAGTCGAGGCGCCTGTTCGGGGGGGAGGGGGAACTGGGGGGAATAGCGTGATCCTCCCACGCTCTAAGCCCCCTGGTGAAACTCCTCACTGTCAGGTGAAGAGAAGCATCTGGTGACTCCACATGTATGGGAGGAGGCATGTGGTAGTCTGCAGCCCTCCCCGGATCGGCAGAGGGGGGGGAGCAGCGACTGGGACGGCTCGGAAGAGTGGGGTAATTGGCCAAGGAAAACTGGGGGGGGGGGGTTAAAAATAGATTGATTTGTTTGACCAGGTTAAAGGTGACAGAGAACGCCTTACTTGAATCTGTGTCAGCGGCGTTTCTGTGAACTCCTACCATCAATGAAGCCACATGGACAAGACCAAGTGATAGAACACGAGGGAGAGGGAGGGAATAGTGGTGGGGGTGCAGTTTTGCTTTTTTGTGTGCAAATTTTATGTCATTGATAAGAAAATTTAAAATATTGCATAACGAAATGAAAAATAAAATGTTAATAAGAAAAAGAAAGCAAAATCTGTAACATCTTATAACGGCGTACATTCCTAGATGCACTCACTCACAAACTTTTCTGGAGAGCTCGCAAGCCCCCAACCCCACCCCACCCCCCCGAATCTACAGATGGTACTGCCCCACGTGAGACCAAATGTCAGCCAGGTCCATGAGATGCTCCCCATCTAAAAATGGACCAGCCCCCCTCTCTCAGCGACGTTGTCTGCCTACAGAAGGCTAGTTGGTAGTGATGGTGAGTTCTGATCAGGAGGTGTAACACGGCTGTGGCAGCGTTATGCGAGGGAGGGATTGCCTTCAGACGGACCCAGATGGGTATTAGAGGACGCCGTTCCAGCGGCCCGTCATTAACAGGTGTGTAATTAATTCCCCATGATGGGCCGGTGTGACATTAATGCGGGCTGACTGCGCCGTGGCCCCGCTCCGTGGGATTCAAGTGACGACAACCAGCCAGACGCGTCCTTGCCATCCTTGTGCCTGTGTGGCCTCATTACTGTTTTGGCCAGTGACACTCCTCCTCCCCCTCCTCCTCCCCCTCCTCCTCCTCTGCAGCACTCCTCCTTCCCCTACTTGGCACGTTGCACCCTCCTTGTTGCTGCTCAGCTCTGAGCAGCTGTGACGGCGGTGGCATTTGGAGGGTTTGTGCGTTCGAACCAGATTTGGTGTGAAGCATCCGAGTCCGGAGCGTCTTCCCTTGTACCCGTCCGAGGGGCGGGGCTTATTACGGCGAGCGGGCCCGGTGCAGGGGGGGGCAGACCCCACCCCCCTCCTCCCCACGAGAGGGACGCGAGGGCAGAGGAGGACGGGGGTTCTTTGTGTTACGGAGAAAGACATGCAGTCCTGACACCGTTTCATTAGAGTTGTGTAGGTTACACAATTGTATCGAGGACAAAGTCGTTTGAACCCATAAACACCTGAATTATTCATAACAAACACGCAAATTCATAATGTCCCCCCTCCCCATTAGCATTTTAGCATAAGTGATTCCCCAAGAAAAGATGGAATAATAAATCACTGCCATCCTCCTTTTCACATGGAAGACCCACACCCCCCTCCCCCCCTCCCCTCCTCCCCCCCGCAGTTCTTTTCCCTTCATCCGCCATTTGTATGCTCTCCATCACCTGCCACCTCCCTCGCCACGCGGCGCTAATAGCCTCGGAGGCGTGCTGGTAAACACTTTTGACAAATTAAAATCACCCAGCTCAGAGGAAGAGACCGGCGCTGCAAAGTGGAGGAGGACAGAAGGCCTCGACGCTGCTCCCGGGTTCTGCAGAGACCGAGCCGGGCCATCAACCACGCCGCACAGCGGGGGTCTCGGTGAACCGAGACCCCCGCGGCCGAGTCCGAGTCCTCCGCTACTGTCTAGTGTGTACACCGCATACTGACCGCCCTGCACAGTGTGCCATGTATGCATCCTAACCCTGACTACCGACTGGGAAGGTGTAGGCTGAAGCCCGGGCTTATTGCACCACCCCTTCTGCAGCCATTGCTTTGTGCAGAGTTATAATACACTGAAAATGAAACGAAAGAAGGAAAATAAGAGAAAGTATGTGTGTGTGTGTGTATACTCCCCCCAAAAGTCCCAAACAAAATTAATATACAAACTAGTGCTCATAACCCAGTTTTGTATTTGTTAATCATCTCATTTTTAAAATGTTTTTTTTACATCCCTTATGTGCATTACCCGTCCGTCTTCATTCCCTTCTCAAACTATACTCTGCAAATCAACTGGTTTGGCCGACACGCGGCTTTGTTTTGCACGTGTTGTAATCTTTGTTTCTTAAGCATGCGGAGATCTCTCCCGGGTCACACTGGCTCTCTGTAATTTCCAACATCTGGATACCGCCTGGAAGCATCTCATTTTTTACGTTACACGTTAATGGTCCACCGAATCTCGTACGTTTGAGAGCATGTAAGTTCATAAATAATGCGTTGGTTGGTTCATGATAATCGGCTGTTTATCATTCTTGGAGCTCTCTTCTGGAGCATAAAAAATGGATATGTAGTTGTTTTGTATGCCTTTCCCCCCAAACCTCCACACAGTAGGTGGTGTATGGAGCTACAGAAGAACACCACAATATATATATATATATATATATATATATATATAATTAATTTACTTGCTCAGTCAACCAGCAGAAGAAACAGCAAGCGGGTACGACTTGCGCAACCTATATCTCTATGGTAACCAGGGGCGGTTCTAGGATCAGACCTTTTGGGGGGGGGCTCAGCCCCTAGTGAGAATGTGACATACAGTGTCTTGCAAAAGTGTTCAAACCCCCCCCTCATTAATACATACGTTAATATTTTTCTACATATGATATTTCAATTTACAACAATACTTTTCATGAATAACTACTGAGTAACGAGTTTTACACTATGAAGTATTTTTCTAAGAAAATGAAAAATGGAATATGCTGTTTGCAAAAGTATTCAACCCCTTTCACTTTGGCACACCTCAAGCCAATTGGGTACACGATGTTACCCTTAGAGGCAACCTATTTGGTTGGGTGGTCTATTGTAGTGAGTAATAATAAGCTTCTCGGAGAAGCTTGCATGTACCAACGACCCCAAGAGCTATGCCGTCCGGAGCTGGGCTCCTGCTAGGGTCACCCAAGGCGGATTGGTCGGGGGGGGAAGGGTCCAGACGAAGTGCGATCCAACAAAGACCTCAACGACCTTAGGAAGTGGACCGCCTCTAAACTAACAGTACATCTTGACATTTTAGAAGATTCTCCGAGACGTTTTAATACAGAGGTTAAAAATGCCGGAGCGGAGTATTTTTTGGACCTCATTAAAAGAACCGACGACAAAGCTCCAGGGTTTTGTTCGGTGTAATTAACCGTGCCACAGAGGCTCCTCCGAGTGTCAGTACGGACTCCTCCTCTGGGATATGTGAGGAATTTTTAGCCTTCTTTGTCACCAAAGTCCCTAGCGCCAGAACGCCCATTCCCCCCCCTCCTGCACAGGACACAAGGATTTCTTTTAGAACTGCTGCTTTGGCTCCTTTGAAACAATATCCATTGACTCTCACTGAGGCGATTAAGAGGAAGCGGCCCTCCTCTTGTGCACTCGACATCCTGCCTGCGAGATTTCTGACAGCGGTATATGGATGTGTCAGTCCCTATATTCTCTCCATAATCAACATGAAACTATTGACTGGTTCTTTCCATGCTTATTTTAAGAACGCAGTTGTTCAACCCCTCTGAAAAAAACCCATCTTTTAGACTCTAACTCGCTGGGTAATTTCAGACCAATTTCCAAACTGTCCTCTTCCCCCCCCAGCGTTCTCGAAGGAATGGTTGCTGAGCAATTGATTGCGTTTTTAAACAGAAATGAACTCTTTTGAGATATTTCAGTCGGGATTTAGAGCAAACCACAGTACAGAGACTGCACTCCTTAAATTGATGAATGGCCCGCTGATTGCTGCTGATGCTGGAAAATCTCCCCTTTTAGTTCCGTTGGAGACCCAAGTGCTGCATTTGACGCTGCTGATCGTTCTGTTTTGTTGGAAAGTTTCAAACGCCGGGCTGGCGTCTCTGCCTCGGTTTCAACGTGGGTTTTATTCATACTTGCAAGACAGAGGATCTTTCAGGGTGGCCATTGGCGAGTAACATTCTTCCTCTCTAAAGATGACCTGCGGGTTGCCCCAGGGGTCTGTCCTTGGACCACTCCATATCCCAGGTACTGTCAGGCGATCGAAATGCACGCCCCCCTCATCCCAACCTCGCAGCATATTGACGTGTTCGAGTCCATTCACAAGGGGGCTACGTCCTCTCCAGGAAGTTCGGGATGCTCTTTTCTGGAGAGGCGTTACGTCAGCATCTCCCATCTCGAGCCAGTTCTCCGCGTGTTCTGGCCACATCAGCCCTGGCTGAAGATGACGAGGACACCCACCTGTCTAGGTCGATTACAACCAAGGTCCTGGCAAACCTCAATGACAAATATAGCAACCCTGACACCCAGGAGCTTTTGGACGTCGCGTCATTGCGGGACCTGAGGTTCAAAAAACAAGCCTGTTTCGCGCGTCACGCACTCACCAGCTGCCAAGTTGGCTAAACAACAAAGTTGCCTCTCACCACGCCCCTAGGTACGGTGCACAGCAACCAATGGGAGGATAGGAAACGTTTGAAAAGTGACATCAGAAACATTACATCCAATGAGAGAGGGGCTGGTGCTCTTTTTGGGAAAGTAAGGGCTTAAAGGGCCGGGGCTCTGTTGAACTAGCATACTTTTAAAATATAACAGAATAAAAGAACACCCAGTGGGGTACTTTACGCACATCGTCTAGTGGGGGTTGGGTCTGGGGCACAGCCGAAAGAGCAGACAGGCAAAACATAAATGAGTGCATGACGCACAAAACAGGCTTGTGCTGCTATGTCCCCCCCCCCCACATCTAAATATTCCGCTTCTCATTTGTTGAGCACTTTTTATCAACACCATTGATGGTTTCCGGGGGGCGCTATAGATATATTGCAAAATGTATGGCTGTTGGTCCTTTTGTTTAATCTGGCAGAAGAGGTCCTGTGCTGAAGCCTCCAAGTGCAAAGCCCTCTGCAGAAAAGGCAAAGAAGTCTCTCGGCAGCTTTTCCAAGAGCAGTGTGGCATCTCCTGCTTTGCCTGTGCAACGTGAAGACGTCGTGGGGGCTGAGTTGAATAGTTACCTGACGACCCCTGCCGTTGATGGAGAAGATGATCGCCTGGGGCCCTCGTGTGTCAGGCGTCACTATATGGGCATATTCGTTCTTGCACTCCCATGGGATTTGTTAGCCCCTGAAGTTTGTCTCGGAGACCAGTGTAGAACCCGGGCAACCCCTGGATTTAGACACCGGTTGGCTGACACGGATGTCTTTGCAGGCCTGGGTGACTGCTCGTTGCAAGAGGTAGACAACAGATGTTAGGAGGAAGGGATTGCAAATAACCGTCATGCTTTGCTTCTGCCTGCCAGTCAATCTCGAGGGCTTAAAAATTCCATGGGTGTGTTAGAACGAGTTTGTCCATAGCAACGGTTGATACACACGAGGCCCCAGGCCTGCCGGAAGCTGCGCAAGATCAACTTCCCATGACTGAGCAAGATGCCCCACGTGTGTCTTTGTGTACCAGCCACAAGTTCCCCCCCCCCCCCAGAACGTGTGTTTAGCACTGGAGGGAATATAGTAACTTGTACTCGTCGATATTCTGGTTTTCCTGGTAAAACTAAACCCTGCGAGTTACTGAGAACCACGTGGCGCAGTGGCTGGCAGAGCCCTACTCCCCCTGCACTTCAGTCTGTGTGGCTTGTTGCTGACCGGAGATCAGTAAGATTAATATTCGGCGTTTATTTTAATGGTCAGCGTTTCCTTTTCTTTTCAGATGTTATTAAAAGCGCAGTCCACGTGCGTAACTGAGTTCTCCGAGTATTTCTAGAGTGGTAGAGCCACAGGAGTGTTATTCATCTGCACTGGAGTCTGTGTGGTTTGTGGCTGACCGGAGATCAGTAGGATCCCTATTTATTTTCATGTTCACACCAGGCCTGCTGACAGTGCTTTGTTGTCCCCCCCCCTCCCCCTCCCCCTCAGATTGTCATAAAAAGTGAAGCCATGATCATTTTATTACCCGTTTACCAGGCTCGGAGTTAAATCAGTCAACAGTCTGTGATTGAAGCCTTCTCTTCTCACGGTTCAGTAGTTAAATACAGATGTTATTCATGTCAGGTCATGCATAAATTCATTTCATCACAACACGTAGGCCTGGCCCACAGGCCCGAGCTCTTTGTGTGTTGCCTGTTGTGTCGGTCACGCTATACAATCATTTATTGCTGTGTTTGGTGGAGAACACAGAAGATAATCAACTTTGGTAGGGGGAAAAAAAAGAAATCACACTAAACCACAAAACATCACAATTAGATCATTTCCCCCAAACCGTCCAGCCCTACGTATCCCCGGATAGGACAACTCACAAACTTGCTTTACACTTATATCAGGTTACAACTACTGATTGTAGTTGCTGTAAAACCTAAACCCTCTCTTGCCCGTCTGGCTGAGGAGGTCCGGCTACCAGTCCACGTGCAGCAGCGAGGAGGAGTTCGGACCTTGGACCTCACGTGACGTCATGATGGGATGTCACAGAACCATCAAGTGAACATAATCATTTTAACTTTGTTTGGAAATAGCGCCCCCCCCCAGTTTTATCCGGCCAATTACCCCCACTCTGCTCCACCCCCTCTGCCGATCCGGGGAGGGCTGCAGACTACCACGTGCCTCCTCCGATACACGTGGAGTCGCCAGCCGCTTCTTTTCACCTGACAGTGAGGAGTTTCGCCGGGGGGGGGGGGTAGCGCGTGGGAGGATCACGCCATTCGCCCCAGTCCCCTCCCCCACTAACAGCTGCCCTGACTGACCAGAGGAGGCGCTAGTGCAGCGACCGGGACACATACCCACATCCGGCTTCCCACTCGCAGACACGGTCTGTAGGGACGCCTGACCAAGCCGGAGGTAACACGGGGATTCGAACCGCCGAGCCCCGTGTTGGTAGGCAACGGAAGAGGCCCCCACGCCACGCACCCGGATGCTCCGGAAAGTGCCTTTTATTTGAGCATGCTGCTTTTTGGATTAAGAAAACTATCAGATATCAAGGCATCAGGTGACACATGGCGAGTTTATTATGCCAAATGATTTTCTTATAGATTATACAGACAGGAGTGTTTTATTCTTAATCCAGCCCTATTAATTAACCATTAATTAGTTCCATAGGATTCATATCAGAACCAGAGTAAACAACAGTAGAAGGGGATGTGTCCTTCACCACATACAAATCCTAACAGGGGTTTTAAAAGTTCAGCTTTTTGAGGGGATGCGATAAAAACAAAAACAACACAACACGTTAATCTCAGAAATCAATGTGCGTCTGAAAAAGGTGGGGTCTCAGGAAAGTGGAGAAAATCTCAGCCCTGCACGTGAAGGTGACGTTGTGTTCATACAGTTGTTGACGACATCGTGTTTTTATGACGTGGGGTGTAACGTGTCCATCGTTTCCTCTTCCACAGGAGTTCACCGATGCAGACGTCCTGTCGTGTGGTGACCGGGGGGGGGGGGGGGGGGGGGAGTCCTCCGCCAGCTCCCTCTCGGGTAGCAGGAGGTGCTGGTCTGTGTGCCAGCTCCTCAAACTATCTGCTCCAGGACCTCCTGGCGGGAGGCGACCGTGGAAAGGTTGCCAAGCGTTCCGAGACGGGCAGCAACAAAGCTGTGGCCGTGAAAAGGATCAAGAAGGATCCGGATCCAATCAGGGTTGTTTTGCTTTTTTAACTGTCAACTAAAGTTTAAAACACAGATGGGCCAGACAGAAACTAGTGAGGGAATCTGTAGGCTTTGGCATGGCTCCCAGCCTACAGACCCCCCCCCCTCCCCCCACGAAATCAAACCAAAAATATATACATATACCACCCCCAATACATCTTACCCTATACACTACACCATCCATCCTCCGAACCCCTTATCCCACTGGAGCCTATCCCAGCAGTCATTGGGCAGCAAGCGGGGAGACGCCCTGGACAGGCCGCCAGGCCATCACAGACACGCATTCATACCTACGGACAATTTAGTACGGCCTATTCACCTGACCTACATGTCTCTGGACCGTGGGAGGAGACCCACGCAGACACGGGGAGAATATGCATACTCCACACAGAGGACGACCACCCCCCCCCCCAAGGTTGGACCACCCCGGGGCTCGAACCCTGAACCTTCTTGCTGTGAGGCGACTGAGCTAACCACTGCGCCGCCCTATAGACTCGCCTGCCCTCCGCGGCGGCATCTCATTCCAATGTCTGCCCTATCAACTTTTGACGGTACTTTCTGTGCTTACCGTGGTGACCACAAGTAACGGGGAGTCAGGGTTCGGTTCCGGAGCCCGAAAAACGGCTACCACATCTAAGGAAGGCAGCAGGCGTCCAAATTACCCACTCTGGGCCGGGGAGGTAGTGACAAAAAATAACACAGGACTCTTTCAAGGCCTTGTAATTGGAATGGAAGGGAATACACTATGGGCGGCGCAGTGGTTAGCGCGGTCGTCTCACAGCAAGAAGGTTCTGGGTTCGAGCCCCGGGGTAGTCCAACCCTAGTGGGTCATCCCGGATCGTCCTCTGTGTGGAGTTTGTATGTTCTCCCCGTGTCTGCGTGGGTTTCCTCCGAGTGCACAGTCCAAAGACATGCAGGTCAGGTCAAGTGGCCGTACTAAATTGTCCTTAGGTGTGAATGTGTGTGTGTGTTGGCCCTGTGATGGCCTGGCGGCCTGTCCAGGGTGTCTCCCTGCCTGCCGCCCAATGGCTGCTGGGATAGGCTCCAGCATCCCCGTGACCCTGACAGCAGGATAAGCGGTTCAGATAATGGATGGATAGAATACACTACACCGTTTAACTAAAATCTGACATCACCCCCCCCTCATCACAATAAAAGTGCTCCCCGCCACAAATCCACGAATAAACTCTTCTTCCCTGACATAACTATACAACATATTAACATTTCTTTCCATTGTACTCTTAAAAACATTCCTCACCTCAACTCTCCTCTTTTCATAATGGGCCATATTCCTCCTCAACTTGACAGCAAACCTGGCATGCATGGCTTAAAACACCATTTAATAAATTCACATTACATCCTTTCACTTTGCCAGTCACCCCAGACAACCACAACTCTCTCCATTCCATTCATTGATTCAATCATTCCAGCTGTGCAAGAGGATGTTTTAAAAGCATAGGCCCTGTTCACAATCTGAATTCACAGCTCTAAGAATCTCTATTCAACTTCCAATGTACTCCTCGGGTCGCCATGCCAACAAGACTCGGGCCTGTGGACGCGGATAAAGGCAACACATCGAGAGATGGGGTGGCCCTTTCCTCCACCTGAGTTTGATCTGTCTAGAATTTGAACTGCTGGACAGGAGTCTTGAAGACCTCACGAAGAAGAGAAAGTATGGCCCTTTGCCCATGAAGGAGATTAGGAACATAGTGCATCAGGTCAGCTGCCCTCCTGCTAACATACGGGTACAGATGGAGCCGTGTAGGACCGCCAACCTTTGGTTTCATCCTGAAGGGAAAACGTTTGAAAAATTCCAAGTTTCTCTTTGTAGAAGAGGAGTTCTGCATTTCATTATTCAAATGAAATTTCACTTCACTTTTTCTAATCTGCTTGTTAAGATTCAAGAAAGAATCGTGCACGACGTCGTGCATACAAATGACAAAAGTGGGACTACAAATAAATGTCACGTATAATAACAGACTCATGAACAATGTGAATTCTGCATATCTTCGCAGCTGGCCACAGCGCATCACCATTTGAAAGGCCCTGGAGTCCTTCGTGGCGATACAAAGCCTGGAAAAGTGACGGTGGTAAACCATCTGCAAGAGCCTCCGAGGGTCAAACTCATAGATTTTGGTCTTGCCTGCCATGTGGATCCCTATCCCCGGGGAGGGGGGGAGGTTTCCTGGCCCGGCTAAGGGTCGCTCTATACAACACTCCTCTCCCTAGTGCTCAGACTGAGTATCGCTACACACAGAACTACAGAAGGACTGCGGTGTTCCAGTTGTCATGGAGATGTGGCTGAATCACAACATACTGGTTGCCGTAGTTGAGCTAGCAGGCCGCTTGCTCCATTGCGCTGACAGAACATCAGGCGGTGGACTTTGTGCTTCCATATATGAAGCATGGTGCACAAACATGACCATCATCGATAAATTCTGCTCTCTAATGCTTAAGTGCTGACCATTTCACTTGCCCAGGGAATATACAGTTGTTGTCATGGCAGTATACATGCCAACACGGGCTAATGCCAAGCTGGCGCTTGAACACGTACGTGATGCCATCAGTAGACAACAGAATGCACGCCTCGATGGAGTTTCCATCATTGCTGGGACTTTAATCAAACGAACCTCAGAAATTTTATTCCCAGATTCTATCAACCAGTCAAATGCACAACACCTTACGATCATATCTATACTAACATAAAGGATGCCTACAGGGCCATACCCTGTCCCCACCTTGGACAGTCAGACCACCTCTCTGTTTCTTGTCCCAGCACACAAAGCCCTTGCCATCTATGCTAAGCCAACCAGCAGGACAGTTAAGACTTGGTCTGAGGGAGCCATCTCTCAACTCCAGGACTGTTTTGAACACACAGAATGGGGTATATTTGCCCATCAGACAGACCTGGAGGGGTGCACTTCATCCGCATTGTTATACATTAACTGACACGATCACTGGCCAGAGGATCAGCAGCCAACAGGTGACGGCAAGACTCGACCAGACATGGACCCAGCAGAGTTAGCGCAGTTGCGCATTACCGCCCAAGGTGCAGCTCTGGGCGAAGAGCACACTGAGCTGCAGTCGCTGGAGGCGAGCGTCCACTCCGTCTCCAGGTCCGTTGGAGCGATGCACCCCCTGCTTCAGCAGCTGACAGCGTATCGCTCCCAGCTGCAGCAGGTCCAGGCTCAGCAGCGGCAGATGATGGCCGCCATCACCAGCCTCACGGACACGATCGCTGGCAACAGGTGCCATTTCCCTATCGGCCTGCAATCAGCCAGTATGAGTGGCACCTGCGTACTGGTTGGCCTGTGATTAGGTGCACCTGTGCTGGGGACTATTTGACTGGGTGCTTTGCATACATTCCGGGTCGAGTCTCCTGAACCCTCATCTGCCTCCCCTGCGTGAGAGTGTGTCTCCTTTGCCTCCTCTGTGTGAAAGAGTGTTTTTGCGTCGTTTACTTTTGTATGTTTATTCTAGTTTGCGCTATTGCCTGCCCCGTTGGGCAGCGGCCTTTTGTCATTTTGTGTTGTGTTGAAGTCCAGTAAAAGACTTGTTACTTTACAAACTGCCTCTTCTCTGCAATTGGGTCCAAATACACTGCATTACAATTAACCACTGCACAGACAATGTCACTGTTAGTAAAAGGATCCGAGTGAGAAACCATGGATGACTAGCGACGTCAAACAGCGGCTCAGGGCAAGAGACATGGCTTTTAAATCAGGAGATGCTTCAGCCTATGGTGTCACCAGAGCGAACCTTCAGAGAGGTATCAGATCTGCAAAACCCAACTACAGACTACGAACAGAGGAGGGCTTCAACAGTAACGCCAACCCACGGAGAATGTGGCAATGCATCCAGGCCATCCAAGACGACAAAGGGTAAATAAACAACACAGCATACACCAGCCAAAAACACTGCCAGCCTAGTGGTGGAGCTTAATTTCTTTGCTCGGTTTGACAAAGACAATAACCAACCTCCAGTCGGTTTCAAACTGTTGGGAGACCCACAGAACCGTGTTCTACACAGTCCAAAGGCCCAGCGGCCCGTCAGCAGCATCAACACAGGGAAAGCAGCAGGGCCTGATGGTGTACAAGGATGTAATCCAGGCCAGTGCTGACCAGCTTGCAGAGGTATTCACACACACACACATTTTCAACCTCTCTCTATCCTTATGCACAGCCCTCGTATGCCTCAAATCCAGCACCATTGTGCCCGTCCCCCCAAGAAAAAAACCTGTGGTAACTTTTCCCAATGATTATCAGCCAGTCACTCTCACCCCTGTCATTTCAAAATACTTTGAACAACTGTTGCTATAAAGCCCCTTGAGGCAAACTAGTGATAATGGGCTATACAAATAAAATTGACTTGACTTGGTACTCACCCACATTAAAGACACCGTCCCAGCTGATCTAGACCAACACCAGTCTGCCTACTGGGCAAACAGATCAACTGAGGATGCCACCTGTGTGGCTCATACAGCCCTCTCTCACCTGGAAAGACGACACCTACTATGCCAGGAAGCTCTGTTGATTACAGCTCGGCGTTTAACACCATCATTACAAACAAGCTGATTGACAAACTCCACAAATTAGAACCGACTCCCTTCATATGCAGTTGGATACTGGACTTCCTCATCAACCGCCCCCACTCTAAGACTGGGCAAGCACACACCCTCCTACCGAGTACTGGCATCCCCCAGGGCTGTGTGTTGAACCCCCTTCCTTTATGTACTGTTCATACGACTGCCAGCCTATCCATAACTCAAACACTATTGACAAAGCAGCATACAGGGAGGAGGTTCAGAATGTGACAATGTGGTGTGCCGACAACAACAACCTGGTCTTAAACACAAAAAAAGACTAAGGAGCTTATCATGGACCTCCGAGAAGATCACCCACCGTCAACATCAACACAGAGGCTGTGGAGGGAGTCCCTAGCTCCAAGTTCCTGGGAGTCACCATCACAGAGGACCTCTCCTGAGCTGACAACACCTTAGTAGTGGTGAGTAAAGCGCAACAAATATTATATTCTGAGGCGGCTAACGAGAGCCAACTTCCCCCCAAAAGCTGCTTGTCAACTTTTATAGATGCTTCACGGAGAACATCCTAACAATGTGCATGACAGCTTGGTACAGCAACTGTACCAAAGCTGACAAAAAGCCCTCCAGAATGGTGTGGAAACAGCACAAGGCATAGCTGGGACCGAGCTGCCTTTCACAGCATTCGCTGTGTGAGGAGAGCCAAGATCATAAAACATATTACACACCCTGGACACCCATCTGTTCCAGCCCCTCCCATCAGGCAGGCACTTCAGATCAATCCACACAGGCACAAAGACTGAAAAACAGCTTCTTTCCAAAAGCTGTGGCATTAATCAACTCGGACATCTCCTCCGTCCGACGAGACCGATGTGCTGCCACCACTGGGCACGTGCAATATTTGCTCTAAGCCACTTCATATCCGTCAGTGGCACCTTTACTGCATTTTTGCACCTCGTAAGTTGTATTTTATCGTTAAAGTATTGTATACTGCTTATATTTTGAACTTACTATATAGTTCAGACTTTGCACTTTTTATTGCTGATATTTTATCTTTATCTCTTTTATGTATGCACCATTTTGAGGTTTGGCACAGCTGCAATTTCATTGTGCTATATGTGCAAATATCAGTTATAATCTGTATGTAGCATGGGAGGTATGTGCAAATATCAGTCACTATGCAATATGGTTGATTCACATCATACTCTTGGTCCACTTTTTCCGTAAACAAAATAGTCACTGGATTCTATAGACCAGTAATTAAAATGTCATTCAATGGCATGAAATAAACTAATAACGATATGAATTAAACCAAACAAATATCTTTGCAGTGAATATGACCCCAACATACAGTAAACTAAAGCAATAATTAGTGACGAGTACTTCCCATAAAACAACCAACACAGCCAAGGATATGCATGTTGAGTTTCTTCTGCTCTGCAGTGGAATCCGCAGACCCGGGTCACAGCACCAGATGTGCCGTGACCCGGAGTTTCAATTTCGTTGCGCTTGGCACAACGAAATTGAAACTTGGAAAAACCATGAATTGTTGTTTATTTGAATGGCCAGCATGTAAAATATGTATCCTTTTAACAATAAAGGCAGATTTAAAAACCCGTCCATTATCTGAACCACTTATCCTGCTCTCAGGGTCGCAGGGATGCTGGAGCTTATTCCAGCAGTCACACGAATAGATTAACTGTTGGCCTAAGACCGACCCTATTCAATCCCTGTCAACAGTACTGTCATTGTGGTCTGTAATAACACAGCCAAAGCAACGCTTCACAGCAGGGTAACCCATTGCTTTCCGGGCCACAGTGTGCAGCCAAAATAACGCGCCTAGTAATAATGCAAAAATCACCAGGGACGGTCACTGCATGAAAAAGAAAAGCTGCATGATGATCTTTCGTCGGGGCAAACTTGTCAATAACTTTGCTGTCGAAGTCCACCAATCAATGAAAAAAAATCATTTTCCATCGATAGCATAGCAAGTGCATTTACCCTCTGTTGCCCCACGGTGTGTGCAGCTGCGTAGCAACGCCTTTACTGTAAAGGTGTCCAGGTAAACCAATTCAACCTTCTTTGATTTTCTTACCCCATTATCGAGCATGCATAAAGACATGTCACTACCGTCTTTCCAATCCATGAGCGATTTGAGGAAGCATTCGAGTTCAGTCACTTTCAGCCCATCATTGCTACACAACCTGTCTTTAAAAGCACATGGCCTTATAACCCTAATAACCTCAGACTCGGAGACGTTCGCTTTAAGCCCATCACCAATCTGCGTGCAAATGCTGCTGTAACTCATATCACTACACAGGTCTGAAATCTGACCACCTCAAGTTTTAAATCCACGCTGTGGCAGTACCACATCTGACCATCTCACCAGTCCACCGTGGAGCGTGGGTGACGTCTCTGTAGTGCTGGTGCCAGGAACCAGAGGCTCTGCAGAGGCTGGCCAGCGGAGTCCCTCAGTTGAGGTGTCGGACGTGTTGTGCTCCTCTGGTGCCTCCGATGTCTCATGTCCATCTCCGTCCTCTGCCACCCGGAGAGCGACGTCCTGGAGACGGAGCAGCTGCACAACGCCCTGGTCCTCCAGCTCCCTCAGGTGGTCACCGTTCATGTAGCGCACCACATAAAGCAGTTCGGCTTCATTGGTGCCCGTGCTGTCCGGGCGCTTGGAAGTCATCTTGGCTGGGGCCAAGTCATGCAACTGGTCCCCAGACAGCTGCAGCAGGACTTTCTGGATGCCGTTGGCCATCCTGGTCTTCGTTCTCTCTGGGCCTGATCTGCGTCAGATACCTCTGCCTCTGAAGACCTGCAGCTCGCCTCCATCTCCGTCACCGTGGTTCCTCTAGGCTCTACAACGCCAGAAGTTGCAGATCCCCGACGAGCCCCCAAATATTGCCCCTCGTGCCGCGGTGATGCAATAAAGATCCCACAGCTCTCCTTCAGTGCTTTCCTGGTTGGTCTGCAATCACAGTGTACAATGGAGGTGAACGTCAATGCCCTCTTAAAAACCTTACTTTTACAACAGCCTATGGCTAAGGTCTTGGTGTGTGCTTTGTATATTTTGCTATGTTTTATATATTCTGCTGCGGTTGTTGTTACTTTTAATTCATCAGTTTTTATGGCACTTTCATCAACTCAGTTTTAAACTTGTCTGGACTTTTATAAAATGTGTCTGTACTTTCATTCATCTTATTTTATGCTTTCATAAAGTTTTTTTTCTTATCTTTTGCCTGTAAAGCGCTTTGAATGACTTCTGCGATGATAAAATGCTATACAAATAAACTTGCCTCGCCTTTCTCTCGGTCTCTCTCAGTCCCAAGTCTGAACTCACAGTATGTGCATGTCACAATAACTGTATGAATGAAATGAAATACGTTTTGCACAAAACAAGAATATATAGAAATAACTTGAATAACTCAAATTTCAGATTTCATTTGGTTAAAATCAACATACCTGCCACCACAGTGCACAATGGCGATGAACAGCAATGCGCTCTCACAGGGGTGGATCTACAGGGCGGCAAGGGGTGGCAGCTGCCACCTCAGGGACACAGTCTTGCCACCCGATTTATAAATCAGATAAGATATTTTTAAAGTATATTGTATGTACATGCATGGTGAAGGTCAATGAGACCCGCGCCAAACTCATCTCAAACAGAAGTCGCCGATTTAGAATCCCCCCTCCCCCTCACAGGCGCGGATCTACAGGGTGGCAAGGGGGGTGGCAGCTGCCGCCTCTGGGACACAGTCTTGCCACCCCAGGAAAAAATCTCTAGATCCACCACTGCACTCTCGTAACAGCGTTCTCTCTGGGGGTGCATTAAAATGAAACCCAATACAGCGCTTGCTAAAAAAAAAGGTCAAGGGCGGGAACACGTGTACATTCAATACCGTCTCATATGCCGCCAAAAATTGCCCGGTTAGACCAGTCTGCCCGGTTAGACCAGTCTGCCCGGTGCAGAAGCGAAAACTACAATTCCCATAATGCTGCGACACACAGCCCGTGACGCAGCACGGGGGAGCGGCCACTTCAAATGCCACCGTGCACCAAATGGCGGCCACAAAGCTCGCTGCGATTTAAATACAACGCTACAAACTCTACCGATTCGTGGTTCACACACAGAGGGGGTCATCTTACACCTAATCCACATCATATTGTAGCGAATTCGGGGGACAACGCAACCACAGGAAGTGCCGCGGCCGGGAAGCGAACCCGTATCGCCCGCACCGCAGGAGGCATCGCTAACCGCTCGACTAAAGGGTCAGACCCGCCAGCCAGCGGCCAGCGTGTCTTCTTATCCATGCACGCTACACTATAACCTCCATTTCGGCTTACATTAAGCAATTGACCACCATTTTACGTGCAGCGTCTTGTTGCAGTACCCGTCTCTCTCCGTCACGTGCCCGAAATGAGGGGGAACCGCGCATGCGCCCGTACCAACATGCAACGGGTGACGTCGCATTTGTGATGCTTAACAAATGAGATTTAAAACAGCCTAACTTATATTAACCTCTATTTTTTTGGTGGGGGGGGGGTTCTCCACAGTTGTACTTGGCCAATTACTCCACTCTTCCGAGCCGTCCCGGTCGCTGCTGCTCCCCCCCCCCCCCTGCCGATCCGGGTAGGGCTGCAGACTACCACGACTCGCCAGCCGATTCTTTTCAACGGACAGTGAGGAGTTTCACCAGGGGGACGTAGCGCGTGGGAGGATCACGCTATCACCCCCCCTCCCGGACCAGGCACCGACCGACCGACCAGAGGAGGCGCTAGTGCAGCGACCAGGACACATGCCGACATCCGGCTTCCCACCCGCAGACACGGCCAATTGTGTCTGTAGGGACGCCCGACCAAGCCGGAGGTAACACGGGGGTTCGAACCGGCGATCCCCGTGTTGGTAGGAAACGGAATAGACCGCCGTGCTACCCGGACGCCCAACCTCTTTCCAATAAAGACAGAACAAGTGCGCTTTGTATTATAAACATAATATGGAAAAGCAAAAATGTACCAATGATCAATACCTTACGTCGTTCACCCCTTTCACCTCCCTCGAGCGTAACCTTCTGGCCCAAACCACTTCGCGAGCCCAGGGACGCACCCTTTGTAGAGCTCTTAACCTGACCCCAATATGGCCATTATTACACCTGTGTCCGTGTCCGCGCCAGTCTCGGACCCAGCGTCACTGTGGTAAGTACAACGTTTAAGCCATCAATTAAGGACACCTGCGGCTGATCACTAATCAGCCTCCCTATTGCATCTGCTTTCCTGGGAGCCATGCTCCCGCCCCCCCCGCTTCCCGCCAACACGCAACCACACCCACTACCACGCCTTCGAGCCCGAAATTAGGCGGGAAAATTTCACCTTGCGCTCAAGGAAACTGCCAATCATCCTGTGTTCACGTCTCCGCCAGGCGGCAGCCTTGCACCAGCACAAAAGCAGAGCCCCGTGTGTTTAAGACATTTTTTGCTAATTAGTCAAACATGCCATGAAGATTCATCCATGCATTATCCAAACCGCTTTTCCTGCTCTCAGGGATGCTGGAGCCTATCAATCAATCAATCAATCAATCAATCAATCAATCAATCAATCAATCAATCAATCAATCAATCAATCAATCAATCAATCAATCAACCAATCTATCAATCGATCAATCAATCAATCAGTCAGTCAATCAACCAACCAATCAATCAATCGACCCCCAAAGTTGGACTACCCCGGGGCTCAAATCCAGGACCTTCTTGCTGTGAGGCGACCACGCCAACCACTGCGCCACCATATGCCGCCCCCATGCCTTGAAGACGAGTGATCAAATCCTTTTTTCATTTTTGTCCATGTTGTAAGGCAACCGTTTCTAACTGTAGCAGGGGGAAGTTGAAATCCGTAACACAAGGGGCTTGGAGGTGAAAGGGCGGGACATGTCCAACCAGAACAGGCGCCCCTGAACAGGCGCCTCGACCGACCAGAGGAGGCGCTAGTGCAGCGACCAGGACACATACCCACATCCGGCTTCCCGCCCGCAGACATGGCCGATTGTGTCTGTAGGGACGCCCGGCCAAGCCGGAGGTCACGCGGGGATTCGAACCAGAAGGGGGTCCACGCCCGTGCGGCGGCGACGGCCACGCACCACTAATGAGTAGAAACCTTGTTAATCCAGCAAATCTAAGAAGCAGTTCTGTGGCGTAACCACGAAAGGCTGATGAATCTGCAGACCATCCTCTGTGATCCTCTCTGGTTTGTTTTCTCCTCCCTCCCTCCCTCAAATCTATCTTGAAATACGCAGAATCTCCAGGGTTGACGTTCCCGCTCCCGCTGCATTGAATAATAAATTGAGCGGGAATTCTTTACATGGCTGTAATGTATCCGCAGACGACACTGTACAGTGGGGGGGGGGGGCTATAATTAAAAGCTCCAATCCCTGCAAGCTTTACGTAAACTTGCCTGGTAACAACAAAATAGAGGGAGGAGATGACACACATTCTAATTATTTTTTTATATAAGGATATAAAAGAAGTGTTTTTCTGCTGTTAAAAAAAGGGGGGGCAGCATCAGTGTCCTAAATACACACCTCTGGATGCTGCCCTGGAGGTGGTAATTGTGCTAGATTATCACGACGAAAATGTTCTTAACTTCTTGCTCGGCAAAATCAGATCCCATCCAAGACGCTATCCATCTTCATTCCCCATCATGGCCCGCTGACAGGGGTTTCCATCATGTGTCATTATTGGTGTATGAGGCGACTCAGCGGAACAATCCGCCACTCCGGGAAATGCATCAATCATCGACTCCTTGTCCCAACCTGACAGCTCTGAGCAAAGACAGCAAGAGTTGTGTCCTACCGTGAGGATGCACTTGAACCCATCCCGGAGGAGGCCAAGGCGAGTTTAGGCTGCAGGTAATTAAGATTAGGGACTGAATACATGACTGCAGAGGTACATGCCTGAGCGGCTGTCAGGTTTTCACTGTCGCGTTGACGGCGTTGACGGATGACGCCGGCGCTAATGTCAGAGCAGAGTGTGAGCAAAGACAAGGGTCGCGACCCCTACGGTGGGCGGGGGAGAAACATTAGAGTAATGGATGAATCTGTCGGCAGAAGAGATAAAGGCCGCCAAGAGGTGGTGTGAACCAGAGACGTAACTCTCTGCAATGTGAGTTACAAATGGGTCCAGTTGGGGGGGGTCATCAAGTATCGTGAAGGGGGGTGGCTCTTTACCCGTGCCAGTGTGAGTCACCGCAGACATATTCGCTTGGGTGGGACAAAAGCAAGAGCTGCAAAGCCTCGGGGTTGTTACATTTGTTTTCTGACATCAGGAAATATCCGGTGCCACGTTTTTTTTTTTTTTTTGTTCTACCGAATCTCCATTGCAAAAGCCCTGCGCAGTAAAACCCACCAACACCGCGGGTTTTTCACACCAGCAAGGAGGATCAATCGATGATGGGCTGGAGCCAAGGGGGCTCCGGGGTTGACATTCAAACTCATTTCATGGTCATTCTGTATTTTTTAAAAAAGAAGGGGGAAAAGAAAAAAGAAAAATGCAGAGTAGGAGACGTGCTGATAAAAAGAGAGAATGAAAAATCGAGTGTTGCTTGGGTCATCTTTTAGATCTAAGATGTTGCGACTTGGTTTGACTTCAATTAAATCCTGGGGGAGGCTTCGCAGTCAATCTGTGATCCTTATCAAAGCGCCGCCTCTCAGATCTCTATCTCCGTCTGCCACCCATGGGGAAACGGAGAGGACTTTCACCACAATGCTTCAGTGTCCATGCTATTTCTGGCTGGCTCCACTGTCTGACAACGCTCTGACTCTATTGACAACCTCAACCTTGAGTAACTGTCCCAACCCTGTCTGACCCCCCCCCCCACCCCTCACACCCAGCACACATTTCCAAATTGATGTCTTTCAAAAACCCGCTGAATATTGAGGTTGAAGTGATGTTTTCTCAGCGGATTTCTCCATTCACCCCCGGTCATTTAAGATGACACGTGACTGAGACAAGGACACGTCAATGACGCGTGGTCAGGGGTAGGTGGGGTAGGCAGTGCCTACCCTGTGATAATTTAATCAAAATAGCCACACAACAAATTCATAACAACGTATAAAAATCTCACCCTTGTTACAGGTATGCTGTGTTATAACCTATTTTTAATGATATTTTTACGTCCTTGTCCTTTTTAAGTCCTTAAACTTCTCAGAGTGAAACGCTGTATAGCGCACAAGCTCGCCAACTGCTTCAAGTGGGAAGGGTAGGCTCTGCTTTGTCCGCCATCGCCTTTAACGTTGTGAATTTCGGAGTTTGCGCGCGCGTATTGCGTAGCGTAGGGCGAAACCAACGGACGAGGAAAGGCGCCGCTTATGGCGGGAGTGCGAGCCAATCAGAGCCATGAAGGTGGGAAATAGCTACAATGTCACAGATATTTGTGCTTTCAATAAAGCAAGCTCGCCCACTCCCCACCCTGCAGGACTTATACACCAAGAAGTGCCGAACCAGAGCCTACAGGATTATGAAGGACCCTTCCCACCCCCCAACAACGGACTGTTCCAGCTGCTGCGGTCAGGCAAGCGCCTCCGCAGTCATGCTGCAAATACAGAGAGACTGAGACGGAGTTTCTTTCCTCAGGCCATCAGGACTGTGAACTCTGACCTTACCGGGGCCCATACTGCCCCCCTCATGTTCAAGCACGCACGCACACACACACAGTAAGGTAACCGACTACACACAACTCATATTATGTACATATACATACCTTATATTTCAGTACATATACTTCAGATTTCTATTGTTAAGTGCTTTTACTGTATATATTGTTTTCTTTTTTACAGAGACTTCTCAACTGTTGATTGTAAATTGTATATTGCAAATTGGAATGGGTGTGTACCTGTTGTACTTGGTTGTTTGCGCATCTCGGAGCTCGTACCTTTTTTCATGTCACTGCACTCGGGACTTGTACTTGTGTGTACGCGACAAATAAAACTCTTGAATCTTGAAACTTGAAGCTAGCTCATTTGAATTTGAGCAGCTTAGCTACACTTCAGAGCAAAATCAGTAATGTCGACCATCATACGTCTTCAGAGTTTTAATAAACTGGATTACCAGCAAAAATGACTTGTCATCGAGCAAGGCAGGCCTACACCAGCTCTCCCTGACCTCCATTAGTGTAAAGGGCAGAAAAATCATCCGATCATTCCAGCCGGAGTGGTACATCAGGAAAGAGTGGCTATGAGGCTCCGATGCTAGCACCAGCAGGCTGTACTGCTTCCCTTGTTTGCTGTTTTCCAGACAGCGGGACGGTGTGTGGGTAGGTGCCGGCTACTGTGACCTGAACAACCTGCCTGCAGCGCTGGTCAAGCACGAGCGGTCCAGTTCACACATTCAACATCAAATAGCATTGAAAACCTTTGGAAACTGCACTCCGATCAACCTAGCTTTAAACGAGGCTAACAAACCATAAGTCTCCATGCACAACGCGAAGGTGAGGCCCAGATAGCATCCGGATGTGGGCCACTTCAGGCAATGATGTGGCACTGATGACCACTGGATGTGAGCCTGAAGTGGCCCACATGTATAACAGCAAATATGGCCCAAATATGCCAAATCAAATGTGGCCCTTTTTGGCAAAGATGCGGCGCTCTCGGCAACATGTAATCTGGATGTGACCCTGAAGTGGCCCGTGTGGTAAATGGTGAATATGGCCCAAATACCACAAAACAAATATGGGCCACCTTTGGCAAATATGTGGCACATGCGGCATTGCTATGGCTTGGTTCTGGCAAACAGGAGCGGACCGCCTAAGTGCCATCATTGGCACTTGGGCCGGAGTAAGTGTTGGGTTTTGGATGGGTCCGGGCCACAGCAATTTTGCTATCTGGGGGGGAAAGTCATGAGATTCTGAAGGACTGGACACCTGCTTCTTGGAGAAACAGGAATTAGCCTTCAGGGGGAACAAGGAAAGCGGGGAAACTAAGAGGAGCTCTTAAACCTCATTGCGGAGAAAGACCAGCGGCCGGCGACGCGTCTTGAAGTTTCCTCAGTGTTTTCCGGAACATCGAACCGTATTCAAAACGACCTTATCTTGGCGGTAATAGACGCACTTGGACAGGACATTAAAGATCAGGTAAATGCAACCCCCCTTTTGTGTCCATACAAGTCGACGAGACCACTGACACAACCGACAAAATGCAGCTGTCTGTTGTATTGCGGCATGTCTTCCAAAATGGAGCTAAAGAGGCGTTTTGGGGACTTAGTGATGTAATGCTGTAATGCAGACTGTTGGAACCGCCGGTCTGCATGGGCTAGCAGTTAGCGCAGGCCTGCCCCTCTTCCGCGTCCTGTCAGACCGCCCTCGGTGCTCCCTCCTCAGACGCAGCTCCAGGCAGGGGCCGTGGTCCTTGGGCCCACCAGACGTAGCAGACCAGGCTCTCCCAGCTGATCCAACGCCAGCTCTCCCAGGCAGACACCCCGGACACACCTTCCCCGCACTTAGGGTTGCCAACTCCGTGAAATGGAAATAAGGAACAGGGGACAGGGACGGGGGTTGGATGGACGGGGCGGCGCGGGCATAACAAACATAATGGGCCTTACACTACACACACACACACACACACACACACGCACATATATACACTCACCGGCCACTTTATTAGGCACACCTGTCCAACTGCTCGTTAACGCAAATTTCTAATCAGCCAATCACATGGCAGCAACTCAATGCATTTAGGCATGTAGACATGGTCAAGACAATCTGCTGCAGTTCAAACCGAGCATCAGAATGGGGAAGAAAGGTGATTTAAGTGACTTTGAACGTGGCATGTTTGTTGGTGCCAGACGGGCTGGTCTGAGTATTTCAGAAACTGCTGATCTACTGGGATTTTCACGCACAACCATCTCTAGGGTTTACAGAGAATGGTCCGAAAAAGAGAAAATATCCAGTGAGCGGCAGTTCTGTGGGCGAAAATGCCTTGTTGATGCCAGAGGTCAGAGGAGAATGGCCAGACTGGTTCGAGCTGATAGAAAGGCAACAGTAACTCAAATAACCACTCATTACAACCGAGGTATGCAGAAGAGCATCTCTGAACGCACAACACGTCGAACCTTGAGGCAGATGGGCTACAGCAGCAGAAGACCACACCGGGTGCCACTCCTGTCAGCTAAGAACAGGAAACTGAGGCTACAATTCGCACAGGCTCACCAAAATTGGACAATAGAAGATTGGAAAAACGTTGCCTGGTCTGATGAGTCTCGATTTCTGCTGCGACATTCGGATGGTAGGGTCAGAATTTGGCGTCAACAACATGAAAGCATGGATCCATCCTGCCTTGTATCAACGGTTCAGGCTGGTGGTGGTGGTGTAATGGTGTGGGGGATATTTTCTTGGCACACTTTGGGCCCCTTGGTACCAATTGAGCATCGTGTCAACGCCACAGCCTACCTGAGTATTGTTGCTGACCATGTCCATCCCTTTATGACCACAGTGATCCCATCTTCTGATGGCTACTTCCAGCAGGATAACGCGCCATGTCATAAAGCTCGAATCATCTCAGACTGGTTTCTTGAACATGACAATGAGTTCACTGTACTCAAATGGCCTCCACAGTCACCAGATCTCAATCCAATAGAGCACCTTTGGGATGTGGTGGACCGGGAGATTCGCATCATGGATGTGCAGCCGACAAATCTGCAGCAACTGCGTGATGTTATCATGTCAATATGGACCAAACTCTCTGAGGAATGTTTCCAGTACCTTGTTGAATCTATGCCACGAAGGATTAAGGCAGTTCTGAAGGCAAAAGGGGGTCCAACCCGGTACTAGCAAGGTGTACCTAATAAAGTGGCCAGTGAGTGTATATATGTATATATATATATATATATATATAAAATAAGGAACGATTCCTTATTTTAAGGAACGGTTGGCAACCCTCCCCGCACTCCACACGACGACACCAAAAACACCACAGTTAACGCCAAGCAAGGCCGCCGCCAGACCGCCCTCGGTGTTATGGGAACTGGCGGTCTGCATGGGCTAGCAGTTAACTTAGCCTGACCCGCTTCCGAGTCCTGTCAGTCCGCCCTCGGCGTTGTCTCCTCGGGCGCAGCTCCAGGCAGGGGCCGTGGTCCCCGGGCCCACCGGATGAAGCAAACCAAGCTCTCCCAGCCAGACACCCTCGACACACCTCCCCGCACTCCCCATGATGACATCAAAAACATCACATCCGCTGGGTGAGGCCGCCGCCAGACCGCCCTCAGTGTTATGGGAACTGCCGGTCTGCATGGGCTAGCAGTTAGCTTAGCCAATCCAGCACACCAGCTCTCCCAGCCATCAAACGAAGACAAAACTTAGACGCGGATGTGGACAAAGACACTGCATGGGCGGTACTGGGTGAGGCCGCCTCAAATGTGAGCTCGCGCCGCCATCTTCCCAC